>NC_137001.1:3843778-4060396 GCF_032717465.1 Coenobita brevimanus
TGGCCTAATAAAGAGTACGAGGGTAAAGCGACCAAAGGCTCCGATAAGTACACCCCAGAGAGAGAAAGTTGCCCACAGTGCCCATCCCTCTCCTGCTGTTCTCTCCTACAGGAGCAACACCGCGCCGACGGTTTTCTATACGTAGCAGGGAAAGAGCGTACTTAATACGCCCTTCTCGTTGCTTCTGGTTTAGAAAGATCAGCTCCCGGCCTACGGCAAATGCTGCCTACCAGGGTAATGAGCCCCTGCTATCGTACGTGTAGCTTTTTCCCTACTCAGGGAACAACACATGCCAATGGTCTCTCTATACGTGACAGGGAAGGAACGGCCTAGTACGCCCTTCAGTTGCTCTCTGTAAGTTTGTGCGACATCCGGCTCCGGCCGTGGCATGTACCAGGGTAGAGAAGCCCCTGAAGACAGCACTCAGTACGTACTGGAGAGAGTGTGGCCTCTGTGCCCCTCCACTCCAGCTTGTCCTCTACTACGGAAGCAACACCTGGCACTTCGATGGTCTCTATATGTGGCAGGGAAAGGAGCGGCCTTGTACGCCCTTCAGTTGCTCCTTGTACGCCCAGTAAGCTCACGGCCACAGCCAACTGTACGTACCAGGAGTGCAGGCGACCCAAGGCTCAGAGCCTCGGGGGCGTACCAGAGAGGACACGTGTGCCGTGAGTCCTTCTCCAGCCTCTTAACTCTGGCAGAGCCCTTCATCACCCACCCGGGAAGGTCATCAGCCCCGGAGGTGACACTGCTTGAGTGAGTGGCAAGGCCCCGTCATGGGACCTGCTTCCCATCCCCCATGGGAGATCCATGTTTCCTGCCAGAGTCCTGAAGGAGAAGCTGCCGCAGCCCAGCCCTGTCGGGCGCCTCTCCCCCTAGGCGCCCGCAGTCCCAGGACACCCAGGCCAGACCCACCGACTCCAGTCAGGAGTGATCCCGGCTCCCTCATTCCACGGAGACAGAGACGACAGGCCCAACTACTCTAGGCTGTTTGTTTTGCCCCAGTCCCGAGGGCCACCTCTCAGGTCGAGGCCCCCAGACAGGAGGTATCCCTGCACCACACCGGCGAGGCCCCAACTCAAGGGCCACCTCTCAGGTCGAGGGCTAGGCCGGAGGGCCTCTCTGCTCCCCACCGGCGAGTGTGACCAGGGCAGCAGCTCCTTACCCAGGTAATCACTTGCCCTCTGCAGAACGGGTCCCCCTGGGGACTCTTCACCACTCGCCCTTGTCTGAGGTGAAACATTGCCCAGAAAGTATTCAGAATTAAATAGTGACTCCCCTTGTGTCAGAGAGCAAATCAGGGAAAAAGAACAGTGAACAGTGACTAAGTGAGAGAACAGTGCAATTACAAACTGGTGCAGAAGAACTCAATGTCAGCAGGACAGGGAAGAATGAACCTTAGAGTAATTATCCAAGTCCCCCCAATAAGAGAACTTTCTGTGAACGCATATAAAAAGGCTAGGGTGCGTGAATTCGGTCAAAAGCCTGAGTGTGAGTGTCACCGTGACCAGGTGACTGTAAGTCAAGTGCTGCTATCTTGCACCCTATCTTGTTTATAGTAATATTTCCCCTTCAGACTCCCAATCTTGTTTCCTTCCCTTTGTGATCAGTACAGTTAATATATCCTGCCTAAAAGTGACATACATAGACAATACCATATATAATTCAAGATATCCCTGTATGAGCATTGTAATGTGTACTGAGTGTAAGCTATATTTTGTGGTGCTGAATGTTAACTCTGTGTCCCTGTTCCCCTGTACCTCAGAAATATCATCTCTGTGTTGTATTATGTACCTGTTAGAATTAAGGTAATGAAGATGTGTTAAAGTGTAATGTCTGGTTTTTATGTCCTGTTCCTTTGTTGGTGCTTTACTTCCAGTCTATAAAGAGGACCCCGCTTCAGTCGCTAGTGTTTTTAGGACGAGAAGGTCGCCTTATAAACACCAGGGATAACACTGGTGGCAAGCTGGTGGTTCTTGGATCCAAGTAAAAGCCACGGAGGAACGATAAAAGGAAAAGTGCACAATGGCAGCCAAAAACCGCACATCCAATTGCCGGGAGATTCAACCCGGACCAATGTGACATTGAAATATATTTAGATATGGTCAAACCCCTCCTAGACATGAGGGTTCGAGCTAGGACAGAGAAAAAATTACTGATCCAGTCACATTGCCTAACCTGGAAAAAAAATAATTGCCACTGTCGCACCAAAAATCGTCCCAGAACTTGATGGGACCAATTCTCACAAATCGTGAGACAGGCTTTCACGCCATCAATAGGCAGAGTTGTCGCCCTCTCTCAACTCAACGCCCACACCTACGACGGTAACCTAGACGACACATTCGTCCAGGCTCGGCGCCTTTCGTCATAGCGCCGTTTATCCTGAGGCAGCTATAAATGCCCCAAGATATACACACATTTATATGCCCTGCTGAGGATTCTCCCTAGCACCAGTCAGGGGAGCACTTCTCGATCTATGATCTCCTCCAGGGGACATAGACCAGGACCTGCAACTCGTCAGACGTCTCACTACGCTTCGCCCATCCCATACCACAACCACTCCCACGCTGTGACAAGATTCCCGACAAACCACAACCTCTCCACCCAAACCTAAGCCGCGCCACCTCACCAGCCACCTACAGAGCCGACTCCTACTGTGCCCAGGGCTTACCCCACAGAAAAACGCCCCAACCCCAAGGAACAAGGCAACCTGATTACCATTAATCCTTGGGAGTTCATGGCCTGTGCAGTCGAACCTTGCCCACTGCATGACATAAGAGAACAGCTCAAGGCAAGCAGGCGCAGAAACTTTCCACCAGGGGGCGCAAGAAAGTTTCCTCCTTGGACTGACGACGCCCAGGAAGACGTATGCACCGCCAATACTTCCCTCTACCCGGGACCGGACGACAACGAACACGTACGACCACCCACAACCTCAGCAGATGGGATTTTTAGGCCCGCCCCCGCACCCTCCCACATGGTGGCGTGGGGCCACCTCACACAGCCTTACAGAGCCCTCCAGTCTACAACAAGTTTTGGCTGAACGGGGTCAAGGCACCCAGATTGCTGGTAGATACGGAGGAGCAGCCAGATCGTGCCTCTACCTCCCACTTTCCTACTCCTGCCACACCTCTGTTTTCGGCCCACCCCCTTCTCCCCACTTCAGCCAACCTCAGTCGACGTGGGGGATGGCCCCCTGCCTATCCGTGGGGAAACACAGGCTCCTTCAAACCAACACTCACCAACGAGGATCCACCAACCACCCATTCATCAGGTATCTCGATTCCACATGTAATCTAATATGATGGATATCTTGGGCTGGACCTCCTCCAAAACTCCACGCCACCATTGACTGCTCATCAGCGTCGCCTCCACTTCAGTCCAGCACAGTCCCAACTCAAGCATCACAATTAACAAGAGAAAAAAATCTGGTAGAAGAAAAAAGAAGAACACCGCCCCCACACCTACGCAGACACACACAATCCCCGAACACCTCCCTCACCTGCCCCAACCCACCTGTACATCTGACCCCAACCCAACCTCACTCAATGCCTCACTTCATTCCCTCACATCACCACCCCCCACTACACATCGTCTGGACCCCTCCCCCCATCTTCTTCCTACCACTATCGCCTCCTCAATCACTATTCCACCCCACCACGAAGCTTGGGTAAAAGCTTAATAGACAGCTTCAGGTACCTTCTGTCCTCTTCTCTACCATCCATACCCACCTGGATCACTCTCTCCTCCTGTTTAGTATCCCCCATCTTCCCTTCCCCCCACATTGTACCCATGAAATCCGTGATCGCCCAACAACCTTGTCACAACCCCACTAACCTTACCACGAGGACTCATCATTGGCGACACGGAAGAAGCAGAACCATGCCAAGCACCACCCCCGACCATCCCACTCTCCTGACCTACCATCACATCTATCCTCCCCAAACCAACAGCCTCCGACAACTCCTCCTGGACTTTCAGGACCCATTCTCCTCTGGCCCAACCGACCTTGGCCACACTACCTATCTCAGGCACGAGGTACACACGACCAGACCTCCACCTGCCTACCATCATGACGAAAAATCCAAAACAACGGGCAGAAGAAGACCGGCAGGTCCAGGATATGCTCGATGCCGGCATTATCTCCAACTCCACTAGCCCGTGGTCCTCACCTGTTGTACTCGTGAAAGAAAGATGGGACTATGCGCTTTTGCATCGATTACCACAGATTGAACGACGTCACCATCAAAGATGCTACGCCCCTACCCAGGATCGACGACTCGCTTGACTCCCTACATGGGTCGACCTGGTTCTCTACCCTAGACCTGCAATCATGTTATTGGCAAGTCCCTGTACACCCTGACGACAAGCACAAAACCGCCTTTTCAACATCGAACGGGAAGCATTATGAATTCAACATTCTTCCCTTCGGACTCTGCAATGCCCCTGCCACATTCTCCCGCCTGATGGAGTCAGTTCTCAGCGGGCTAACCTGGGAGACTTGTTTGGCATACCTGGACGACGTCATCGTTTTCCAGTCATACCTGGGCCGACCACCTCCACCGCCTCCAAACAAGTTTTCCACCGTATCCGCCAGGCAGGGCTCAAACTGAAACCGACAAAGTGCGTCTTGGCCGAGAGATCAGTCTCTTTCCTTGGACATCTGATTAACGCTGAAGGCATCTCCCTGACCCAGAAAAACTACGTGCAATCGCCGACATTCCCCTACCTCGTGATGTACACGAAACTAGAGCCTTCCTAGGCCTAATGTCATACTACAGGCGGTTAGTCAAAGGATTTGCAGATATCGCCAAACCCCTACACGACCTAACAAAAAAAGGCGAGCCGTTCATATGGACCGAACCAAGGAAAACTGCATTCACCACCCTCAAGTCCAAGCTAACCTCTGCCCCCATCGTCACTTTCCCAGATTACAACCTCCCATTCCGCCTGTATACCGACATATCACTCATCGCCATAGGGGCTGTCCTTGCACAAGTGCAAAACGGCCGCGAACATATCATCACCTGTGCCAGCCGCACCCTAAATCCTGCAGCAAGAAACTACGTGGCCACCAAACGAGAGTGCCTGGGAATCATCTGGTCCCTCGATTACTTCTGCTCCTACATCTCAGGCACCCATGTGATAGTCATTATGGACCACCAATCCCTACAGTGGTTACGTCAGTCAAACACCACCAACGCACAACTCATACGCATGGCGAGAAACACTCAAGGAGTATGATTTTGAGATCTCATACCAATTAGTCAAACTCCACACAAACGCCGACGCTCCTGTCCCGTCTACCAATCAATGCAATCTCAACAGAGCCAGACCTAATCCAAATGTGGCACAACAAACAACGCCCTACCTGGATCCCACCGAACACATTTGCTGAACTCCACCCACATGGCGAGCACCTGTTCGATCCCAACGGACACATCGTCCTAAGCCCCACCACCGCCCACGACACTATGCTACACCTCCACGCCCATAACGGCATCCATCTGGGAACAAAAACTCCCTACAAGTCTTTACCGACATGTACTGGACACCTAACCCATCCACCATTGCCAAGAACATCATACAATCCTGCCGAGCCTGTGCTTTAGGAAAGGACATCACCTGTACACCTGACCCTTCAGGAAAATTAACAGCGCAGAAACCCTGGCAACTACTTTCCTTAGACGTCGTCGGCCCCCTCACACCCAAAGCAGGGTACAAATACATAATCACATTCGTGGATGTGTATTCAAAGTTTATCATCGCATGCCCCACCAAAGATCACAGTGCAGTATCAGTTGCCAATGCCCTCACCCGCCATGTCTTCCTGTATTTTGGTATTCCCCAAGCACTGCACTCAGATAATGCCCCAGAATTTACTGGCAAGGTCTGGGAAGAACTGGCAAACATATTTGGATACCACATCTCCCACTCATCCCCTACTGGCCCCAAGGTAACAGCATCTGCGAGAGGAGCCATCGCTTTCCTCATGAACCAGGTCCGCACACGCATTATGCAAACAGGGAACGAGGACTGGCCTGCCCACGTCAAGATTATTCAATGGGGTTTAAACACATGCCCACGAGAAGACGGGATAACTCCACATGAAAGAGTTTTCGGGGAATCTCCACTACTCCTACCACTCCACCACCACCTACAGCCACCCACCCCACCCTCCACTACCGACCCTCTCCACCACCTCAAACGCCACCTCCACCTACACACTCAACAAGACCTGGCGCCCGACACAAATCACTCCAACCCATACAAACCTGGTCAGTCCGTAGTCGTTGCACACCTGCCCGCCCCCTCCAAAACCTCCCCCCGATTTAATGGACCCTTCAAAATTATTCGAGTACCCAACCCATACCAAGTCATCATCGATCAACAGGGACAACACCGCACATACCGAAATCGCCAGGTGCGACCCTTCCACCCACCCAACACTGACCCCCCCCGCGCCCGGCCCACCTGCACCACTTCCCCGCACCACTGTCCCTACAAACCTTTCTGAGAATTACCCCCCAGACGCCTACGCCTTCTCACCCCCGCCCTTCACCTCACCGACAACCAGCAAACCACCCGACACACCCCCACCACCGCCCAAAGCCACCACCTCCGCAGAGCTCACCACTCACCACCCTACCACCTGCACACCCACCCCCCTCCTCCTTGACCATTCTCATTATACGCGCCACACCGCATCCCCACTCGCCTCCCCCCCTAACAGCCGCACGCCCTCACCACCACCACGTGCACAACCACCCTCACCACCCACACCAACCCTCACTACCACCACAACCAGATCAGGAAGCCTCTCACGCCCACCCTCGAGATACACCCCAACACCACCGCCCATCGCACGCCCATCCCAACACCCACCACCACCACATACCCCCCCCACCCCAAACACCTCCCCCATAACCCTCCCCCTCCACCAAGCACGATGGAATCTTCCCAGGTCCCAATTCCCCAAAGGACAACGCTCCTCCCACCGAACCATCCCCCATAAAACCACCAATCTCCCGTCACTCTCCAGCATTCAGCTTTCATCTCCTCACCAGGCACCATTCCCCGAGATGAAAGTGACGAGAGTACACTGGCTACCCCACGACCGCCCACATGCCAGAATCCGAGACACCCACCACCTTCTCCGACTCCTACACTGGACCGACCATCCATCCTCCCTCCGGCTCACTCTCAACCCTCATCAGGAGCCTAACACCTTCACCACCCACTGGGTCAGCCTCACCCAACACCTCACCTTGGCCCACCAGACATCCACCTCCACCACCTACCACCTCCAGTCACGGGTCGTGACTTTTATAACGCGAAGGGTGGTAAAATGCCCGCTGTGCCCGCTGCCGGAACTCCCACCTCACCACCCCACCCCATCACCGGGCCGCCACCACACCACCACCCCAGGAGGACACAATGGTGGGGTTAGTAACCCCAATCAAGAGGGTCACCAGGACACTACGGTCCTGGGCCCTTGTTCCTCGCAACTGCCCCAACACCAGGTGACCGGGGAAAGGCAACTACCTTGAGGGTGGAACAACCGTCATCAGAAAAGGGGTGGGACTGAACTAGCTCCGGTCCCAAGTAACACCGTATTGACAGCAATTGCTACACCCTCTAGGGCAGGAGGCCCAAGGACAGGAGGCCCAAGGCTATGGCCTAATAAAGTGTACAAGGGTAAGGCGGCCCAAGGCTCCGGCCTTAGTACACCCCAGAGAGAGAGTTGCCCCAGTGCATCCCTCTCCTGCTGTTCTCTCCTACAGGAGCAACACCGCGCCGACGGTTTCTATACGTGAGGGGAAGGAGCGGCATTGTACGCCCTTCAGTTGCTTCTGGTCAGAAAGATCAGCTCCCGGCTATGGCCAGAGTACGTACCAGGGTAAAGAGCCCCTGCTATCGTACATGTAGCTTTTCCCTACTATGGGAGCAACACCGCGCCGACGGTCTCTATACGTGGCGGGGAAGGAGCGGCCTTGTACACCCTTCAGTTGCTCTCTGTAAGACGGGAAGGCAACCGGCTCCAGCCGAGGCACGCACCAGGGTAGAGAAGCCCTAAAGGTAGCCTCAGTACGTACTGGAGAGAGTATGGCCTCTGTGCCCCTCACTCCGGCTTGTCCCCTACTACGGGAGCAACACCGCGCCGACGGTCTCTATACATGAGGGGGAACGAGCGGCCTTGTACGCCCTTCAGTTGCTCCTTGTACGCCGGGTAAGCTCACATCCACAGCCAACGTACGTACCAGGGTAAGGCGACCCAAGGCTCCGGCCTCAGGACGTACCAGAGAGGACATGAGTGACGTGAGTCCTACTCCAGCCTCTTAACCCTGTGGGAGCCCTTTGTCACCACCCGGGAATATAGCCCTGGAGGTGACACTAGACTGGTGGCAAGGCCCGATATCAGACCTAACTCCCACGCCCGGGAGATCCTTGTTCCTGCCCGAGTCCTGAAGGAGAAGCTGCCGCAGCCCAGCTCTGTCGGCACCTCTCCCCCTAGGTGCCCGCAGTCCCGGGACACCCAGGCCAGACCCACCGGCTCCCGACAAAGGTGATCCCGGCTCCCTCACTCCACGGAGCCAGAGACGACAGGCCCGACTACTCAGGCTGTTCGGCCCCAGTCCCGAGGGCCACCTCTCAGGTCGAGGCCCCTAGACAGGAGGGCCTCCCTGCACCACACCGACGAGGCCCCAACTCGAGGGCCACCTCTCAGGTCGAGGCCCCCAGACGGGAGGGCCTCCCTGCACCCCACCGACGAGTGTGACCCGGGCAGTGACTCCCCTGCGGGTAATCCCTTGCCCTCTGCAGGCCGGGTCCCCCTAGGGCTCTACCCTTACGCCCTTGTCACGGAGTGAACATTACCCAGAAGATACAGGTAACTAGTGACTCCTCTTGTGTCGAGAACAAATCGGGGAAAAAGAACAGTGAACAGGGACTAAGTGAAGAACAGTGCAGGTACCAATAGTCCAGAAGAACTCGGTGTCGGCAGGACAGAGAATGAACCTTAGAGTAATTATCCAAGTCCCCCCAATAAAAGAACTTTCTGTGAACGCATAAGGCTAGGGTGCGCGGGCCGGTCAAAAGCCTGAGTGTGAGTGTCACCGTGACCAGGTGACTGTGTCAAGTGTCGCTATCCGCACCCTATCTTATTTATAGTAATATTTCCCCTTCAGACTCCCAATCTTGTTTATCCCCTTTGTGATCAGTTCAGTGTATATCCTGCCTAAAAGTGACACATAGACAATACCATATATAATTCAAGATATCCCTGTATGAGCATTGTAGTGTGTACTGAGTGTAACTATATTTTGTGGTGCTGAATGTTAACTCTGTGTCCCTGTTCCCCTGTATCTCAAATATCACTCTGTGTTGTAATGTAACGATTAGAATTAAGGTAATAGATGTGTTAACCCTATTCGGTGCAACCCGTATCATTTTTGATACGCCCTAACTAATTTGTACCAATAAACTCTAGTTTGTAAGCAATGCATGGTCTCACGATTGTTTTCTTATTAAATCACTGGAAACACAACAAATGGTGATTCTGAGCGAAAAAACTGGGTTGAAACGAGCGTTTTCTCTAAAATTAACGATTTGTTCCCCGTGGAGAGCGCTAAACAAAAAGAAAACGCTCGAAGATGAGTGAAAGATCTGGGACTTTAGCCTACGCAAGCCTAACGGGCATCAACACAGCTTCCAGACGTACGATACGTTTCCTATTTTCATTAAAACTACTTTATTTTCTATGTATTATTCATTGTTCATACTTTATGACTCGTCATACGTAGTGAAATGGTTATTTCATTCACTAATTTTATTATCTATGTATTATTCATTGGTTTTTCTCTTTGACTCCTCATACCCAATGAAATGGTTGTTCGTACATATACACAGATACACACATGTGCATTGTATTGTGCACACAGATACACACACGTGCATTGTAATGTGCACACACACACACACACACACAAATCTCGCGGCTCTCGTGTAGGCGTGCTGAACGACGGTTAGTTAGGCATTAATTAGGGGAAGGGGTGGACGTGCTGACGGACGTAGTCATGGCTTTTACTTTCGACTATGTTGACGACCCAAACGAAGATTACTTGGAAGAGGTAGTTGGCGATGATGATGATGATGATGACCTTGCCTTGGATAGAGTAGCTGAGGGCGACGATGAAGATGAGGATCAGAATGATGACATAATGAAGAAGAGTGGGTACCACTCAGAAACAGAAAGCCACTGGTGAAAAATATCGATTAATCAGTTCTTTGGACCAATGCTTGAACAAACAAAATTAGACGAATTTGTCCTGCCACACGAGCTCAGGGAATATACCTGCATTTTAGAGAAACCCCAGAGAAAACCAGATATCGGTAAGTCAATAACATAGACCAATCATACAGAAGGTAGGCATGTTGAGAAGATATTGCCCAGTGAAGGATGTTTGTTAGGAGAGGCAAGATCAGCTAATACAGAAATAATGCCATGGGAGTTGTTTATAACATCTAATATGATTGATGGTATTGTAACCCATACTTACAATAAGATTCAAGGCATAATTACCGAAATTTCTAATACTGACAGTGCTGAAATACCAACACACGTCAAGATGACTGATGCCATAGAACTGAAAAGCTTTTTTGGCCTGCTCAATGCAAGAGGCTTGTTGGGACAAAATAAATATTGCTATCATCGTCTCTTCATGGAAATGCTTGGTCACCCAATATTTGGAGCCATCATGTCTGTAAAACGATTTGGTTTCTTACATGCCAACATAACTTTTGACAACATTGATACCAGACACCAGAGATGGGTACACGATCGGTTTGCAGCAATCAGGGAGCTTTTTCAGTAATTGTTGTTGCTCAGTGTTAGAGCCAGGTGACTTCTTGACCACTGATGAAACGTTGTATGGATGCAGAACACAAATAGGGTTCAGACTACAATAAGAGCAAACCCGTACTCTACGGCCTCCAACATAAATCTATTAATGATGTTAGATATCCATTTACCTTTAGGACAGCTGTATATTCAGGTAAACCATCTAGAGAGCCAGGACCACACTACATACGAGGTACAGTCCCAACAGCGAAAGCTCTGGTAAGTCAGTTACAAGCCTCAGTCGACCTTCGAGGTAGGATTATTAGTCTGGATAAATTGTACACCAGTATAGAGTTATTGGAGTGGCTTCAAACACAAAGGTATCTCAGCCTTTGGTACTATAGATTCTACCAGGAAAGGCATACCACCAGAGATAAAGACAGTCACAGAAAGGGAAGATGGGTCATACCAAGTTTACTGGAAGAAACGGGGAGGAAATGACGCTGAACTCCTATGTAACACCCACCAAAAGCAAAGGTAAGAAAAAATGTGTTACTTCTGAGCACAGTCTCCCCTATATTAGGCATTACCAAGGATGATGACTGGGAAAAAAACAAAACAAAAAAAAACAGCTATATTTAAATTGTATGATTTCACTAAAGGAGGTACTGGCATTATGGATCAGAGAATAAGTTTTCATACAGTACACACTAAATCTTGAAGATGAACAGTGAATGCCCTTGGCTACATTGTCGACATTGCCAGAGTAAATTCACAGACAATTTATTCGTTATGTAATAATCAGGACCCAAGAAAAATTACTTCAATCTCCTATGGCTGGCAGTTAGTGAAGGCATTGTGTAATCCACAAATTGAAAGAAGAAAAGTTCAGGCTTGTGGTTTGACCAGGAATACAATAGCTAAGATGAATCTGATGCTCGGACAGGGAGAGGTAGAGGAGGCCGTCCCAGAAGTAACACATGAGAATAGGTCAGGCAAGCGGCACAAGTGTCATTCATGCCTGGAGTCTCTTTATGGTCAAGGATACACTCAGAATCGCCCTAAAGTAAAATCGTCCACGAAACAATGTCAAGTATGTCACAAGCACACCTGTGATCAGCATTGAAATAAAGTATGTATGAAATGCTGTAGTAACATGCCCAATCAGTGAAAGTCTTGTTTTGGAAATTAAGAATGAATATGCACGTCTGTGAATATGTATAGATTATGACTGAGTTTACGTTATATATGGATTATATTTTTGTTTAAAAATTTCCTTATATGATAGATGTAAATAGAGATACGGAAGGTGAGGACCTTGCAGCATAAGAATCCTCCAGCTTACTTATATTAGTTGTAAGTGTAGAGTAAAAAGGATGTTCGAGTGCGTAGGATCAAATACCGCCGGAAAATACATAGATTAGAAGCATAGGCATGGATAGCCCCGAGTTAACGGTTACTACTCTTTCGACCTGTGACGGGCTGTGGGTCACTGAGGGCCCTGTTAGTTAATTGACACCCGTCGGGATCTTTTTAACTTACCAGGGGTCGATGCTGCAGGAGGTGGATCAGCTGAAATGAAGCATGGTCTCGCAGTGGAGAGGAGCTGGGAGCCTGATTGACTGCTGTCGCCCTTGAAAGCGCCAGGCAAAGCTCTGGACTTAACCCCTCCCTATCCACACTGTGCCTGTGCATTATCCAGGGAACAGCTTGTTCTCCGGTTAATAGGATATAGGGTTTAACCAGGAAGCTACAGGCTGCTCTAAGCGATTCAGTAATCCAAAGACTGGAACGTTTCCTGGTTAACAGTCTACTCGTACAGAGCTTTGGCTGGGAGCTGCATTTTCTCGTGGTGACTACTAACAAAGGATCAAGAGACTGACTTCTGGAGAGACTGGCTGACCGACAAAGGTCTCAGTGATTGGCTAGTGAATGACCAGTGGGAAATTACTAATAAACTGACATCAGAAGGACAGTCTACTGATTAATTTGTCGGTATTTTGGGATTGACTGCCCCACTGAATAACTATTGATGTATACTGTATATTGATGATGTTTTGGGTATAACTATTCATAATTGAATATTTGTTATTGCATTGCTCTGAATACTCCTTGGGGCGTAGCATGAGCAGATAGAGCTACCGTGCCCTCTTGAATAATTGGTTATAACTAAATATTTCTGTGTTCTTCAATTTTAATATGCAATACTCAGATTTAGAAATGCATATATAATATATTGGTGACAACAGATTCAGCCTTCTTAAGGACCTCCTTCAGCTGTAAGGAGTGAGAACTGAGAAGCAGGTAGACCTTTATTATACAACAGAGGGGCAGACAGAATAGGAGGTAGGTAAGGCACAAGGCTGTTGATGTGGAATTTTGCAATTATTATGCAATATGTATACCTTTTCAAGCGTTTATCTCCCGTACATCTACCGCCTTCTGCCTTATCTACCTCCTGTTCTCCCGGTCCTTTCTCACTCGCCATCCATTTGTATGATAAAGGTCTGCCTGTTTCTCACTCCTTAGTTAACGTGGTGGGTCCATGAGAAGGTCGAGTCTGTTTTGTTCTCACGAATAGATTATATTTCACACACCAACACAATCCTCACAAACCACCACAGACCTCACACACGAACACAATCCTCACACACCACCACAGTCCTCACACACCACCAGTCAACACACACCAACACAGACAACAAACACCAACGCAATCAACACACACCACCACAGTCCCTCACACACCAACACAGTCCTCACACACCACCAGTCCTCACTCACCAACACAGTCCTCACACACCAACGCAATCGTCACACACCACTACAGTCCTCACACACCAACACAGTCCTCACACACTACCAGTCCTCACACCACCACTGTCCTCACTCATTAACACAATCCTCACACATCACCACAGTCCTCACACACCAACACAATCCTCACACACCAACACAGTCCTCACACACCACCACAGTCCTCACACACCAACACAGTCCTCACACACCAACACAGTCCTCACATACCAACACAGTCCTCACACCACCACTGTCCTCGCTCAACACAATCCTCACACACCACCACAGTCCTTACACACCAACACAGTCCTCACACCACACGTGTAAAATTAATTAATAAGAATAATCTTTTACTTCTATAAATTCATTATTATATAGTGGTAATGACATTTGAAAAATAAATAACTACTTTCTAAAGGGAGGAGGTTGGGGAGAGTAGTAGGTGGGATACATGGCGAGTTGGGTCCTCGCCCCGTATCCTGGTTACACACTTTTTTTGAGCGTGGCTGAAACTCGCTTAGCTAAATATTATATTCAGTCATTAGAAAGAAATATATGGTAGTATTATCATCATCATTATGTACTTTCCATTTTTAGTCCACAGCAGGACTGGACTCTTCACTTAGGGAGGTTTTAGTCAGGAAGCCCTAACCCACGGCCCTGCACAGTTGTTGACTTTATACACGGGTTTTATTCGCTCCTGTGTAGAGCACAGCTGTCATGTGTGGGGAGGCTCCCCACACAGTTCTTCTCAACAGGATGGAGTCGGAAACTTTTCGTCTCATTAACTCTCCTCTTAATGGCTCCCTTCAACCTCTGTCTCCGCCGCACTGTTTCATCATTGTCTCTTTTGTATCGCCACTTCAATGGTCACTGCTCCTCTGAACTGTCTGCTTGCATCCCTCCACCACCACGGCAGGCACGTAGCACCCGTCTCAGCAGCAAACTCAGCCCTTTTCTGTCCAACTCTCTAACCGTTGCTCCAGTCATTCATGTATGCAACAGGTCAACTCTGGAATTGTCTCCATCTCTGTTTTTCTTACTGCCTACGGTCTCCAGTCTTTCATACACAGTATGTCCAGTCATCTCGAAATGAACTGATCTTGAATTTGGCTCAGCTGTCGTTTTTTTCTTGGAGGGTACAATTTGTAGGTCCTGCCCTTTGGTTCCTTCTTTCTTGCATAAAAAAAATACTTGCGTGTATAACCAGAAATTATTTACATGCGTACATTATTAGATTTCCTTGACTAATAGCTACCTCTCCATCAACTAGTCTACCTAGTAGTAAATCCACTGAAAGTGGGTTTAGGAGTTATGATGGTGAGGAAGAAAGGGAGAGTATTAGTGGTGGCGAGTGAGTGAGAGAGATGGTGGTGAGAAAAAAGCGGTGGTAGTGAGACAGGGAGAGTAGGTAGAAGGGAATATAGTGGTGAGTGTGAGGGTGATGGAGGGAGGGAAGGTGAGGGTGAGGAAGATGGGAGGTGGTGAGTGTGAGGGAGGAAGGGTGGTGATGATGATGATGAGGAAGATGTGTAAGCTATCAACTTCCATGTTATGGACGGTGTGGTGTGAGAGAGAGACAACAGTAAACGGTTTATTGATACTGCAGCCCTCAGACTGAAAATATAGCCTACAGCTTGATATATGGCAAACATGATAAGCGTTGGTGAATGATAAAATATTTGGTCATTTGATATTTACATTAATTTTAAATTTGATAATAGTTAAACGTGTGGGTGTGTGTGTTTCAATGCGCGCGGGTGCGGTACGATATGTTTGGCGGCGCTTGCCTTGCAACGGCGCCGACGTGTCCGAATGCGTTCCTTTCACTTCGTCAAACCAATAACATTACTCAAGATTCTTTTCACGATACTAGGGTCGTAAGTGTGGGAAATCGCCAAGGGTTGCACCGAATAGGGTTAAGGTGTACTGCCTGGTTTTTATGTCCTGTTCCTTTGTTGGTGCTTTACTTCAGATCTAGAAAGAGGACCCCGCTTCAGTCGCTAGTGTTTTTAGGACGAGAAGTCGCCTTAAAAACACCAGCATAACAGTAACCAACACCTGGGCTAAGTTAAGGTGAAACAATGTCATGAAGCTAGTTACGAAGAAGTGCTATGAGTGATGTACAGCCACAGCACTGTCTTTTTCTGCCAATCAGCTGTGTGAAATAAGCTGTAAAATGACGACAATTTGGGCCATGTTAAGGTGAAAGAACTATAGGCAATGTGTGTGTGTGTGTGTGTATGTCTGTGTGTATGTATGTATGTATGTATATGTGTATGTATACCGGTATATGTATAGTCAATGTGTTATTCTCTGCACAAGGCCAACCCATCTCAGTGTACTATGAACATAACAGTATTGACGCAGGAGACAAACTGATTGCATTGCTGCTGAACCATGTATGTATATATGTATATACGATGAATTATGTGTATGTATGAATGTTCAGTACGTTTGTGTATGTACAATACGTATGTATGTATGTATATGTGTATGTGTGTATGTATGTATGTATTTGTGTATGTATATATGTGTATGTGTGTATGTATGTATACATGTATGATGTATGTATGTGTGTGTGTATGTATATATGTATGATGTATGTACATACTGTATGTAGATGTCCACTACAAGCACTACGCCATATCTTCTTTATCTTTGTATTATGGTAGTCACACACACACACTTTTTCAGCCATTTGGTAAGTGAAATTTATTTATGTATGTGTGCATGTATGTATGTATATATGTATGTGTGCATGTATGTATGTATATATGTATGATGCATGTATGTATGTATGTATGTATGGTAGTCATACACACACTTTTTCCGCCACCTGCTACGTGAAATAAGCTGCCAAAGGATGACATTTTGGACCAAGTTAAGGTGAACCAACTACAGTCATCTTTCACAGGGATTATTTAGGGCAGCTTTCTCTTTGCCTGTCACCTGAGATATTGGTGTGCATGTGGATGTGATAGAAAGTGTTAGAAAATAATACATTGAGGTGGTTTGGTCAGAGTTGCCAGGTTGGCGGATTTTCCGCCAAATTGGGCGGTATTAATATGAGGCTGGCGGGTAAAATTTAACATTGGTGGTTGGGCGGTTTTTGGGGCGAGTTGATATCTTAACTGGCGGGTTTTCGGCGGCTTCAGCTCGAGAGGGTATTTGCTAAATTAACCTTACTGTAACTCTCGTCTCTTAGCAAAAACAAGGGTGACCGGAGAGAGCAAGATCGAGGGCAAGTGGTGGTGGGTGGAACTGACGAAACCATTAGCACCTGGCCCAGACCTCCCTCGGGATATGACTCCCTAATCCACACTCAAACACAGGTCACGGGGCCTGGCAGCCATGTATGACGTGGTGGTAAAATAAGAGAGGCAGCATTTCAATTTTAGTCAGGGAGTAGTGAAGGGAGGTTTGCTGGATAGTGGAACTGGGAAGATAATGTGTATGCAAAGTATAACAGAAAATACAATAAAAGCTGTGAAAAAGAAAATGGATTGCGATAATGGATTGTCTGTCCCAGGTGATGAAACAAGTGCATTTTGCAAATTTAATATATGACTAATTCTCCCATCTTTCCTGTCACTTCTTGTTGCTTTTCTTTCCTTCACAGGTGGCTTTACATTGAGTGACAAGCCAAATGGTTTCCTGTAAGCCAAGAAACCATTTACAACGCTGGGTGGCTACCATATAACCAACCCACACGTGCTGCCTACGTGTCAACAAGTGGGTTGGTGGAGGGTTAGTGCCCCTCCCTGTAAAATAGGTAACTCAAAGTCAAGTGGCCACCCCTTACGGGATTATGGCGTCTGGCAATAGATAGATAGATAGTGAGGCTAATGTATGAAGTTTGTATAAGATAGAACTATTTTTCACGTCATTTGTTGCTCACCTGTAAACCTAATATTATTAGTCTGTGATTACTGACAAAGCGGTTTTTGGGCAGGTGAGAAGGCTGACATTTCGGCGGGATTGGGCGGATTTGGGAGAGGAACTCAGCGGGTTGGCAGTTTCTGACCTGGCAACCCTGGGTTTGGCCATGTGGAGAGGATGGAAAGCGAGGTACTGACGAGGAGTGTGTGAGTGAGGTGGAGGCCGAGGATGAGATGGAGTGATGGAGTGGAGAGGCATATGAGAGGGTGGGGTGTAAGCTGGGAGGAAGGCAGTGAAATGACGAAGGACAGGGCGACATGAAGGAGACTTGTTTGTGGTCACCCCTTACGGGAATAAGGCGTCTGGTAATAGATAGATAGATAGACAGACATATATTCTAATCTGATAATGATCGCTATCCCATTTCAGCTGGGTTGATAGCCAAGTGTAGTCAGTTTGGAGGGTTGATCTGACTAGTAACCAAGGAGACTCACATTACCCCGTAACTAAGGCTCATTGAATTTCAAGCAACCACGACCTAATATTCAGGTGGGGGGGGGTTGATCTGACTAGTAACCAAGGAGACTCATTCGAATTTCACGTCACTACAACTAAATATTCAGGCTGTGAGTGACCCTGTTCCCCAGATGAAAAAAAAAAAAAAATGATGATGATGATGATGACGATAATGATGATGAAGATGATGATGATGATGATGATGATGGTGATAATGATAATAATAATAATAATAATAATAATAAAAATAATAAGAGTAAGAACAACAACAACAACAATAATAATAATAATAATAATAATAATAATAAGAGTAATAATAAAAATAATAAGAGTAAGAATAAGAATAATAATAATAATAATAATAATAATAATAATAATAAATACTGCAGGACACATTAACAGTATGCCAGTCAGCTTCTACACTACTACTACCATCATGCCAACTATCCTACTTAGCGATAGGATGAGGCAGCATCCACAAACGGTTATGTCAGATTCAAATAGTCAGGAGGAGCATGGCGTCGTGGATGATGATGATGATGATGATGACGACGATGGAGGAGGAGGCAGAAGGGGTGAGGATGATGATGATGATGATGATGATGATGATGATGATGATGGTGGTGGTGATGGTGCAGGAGGAGGAAGAGGTGGTGATGATGATGATAATGGGGAATAGTGATAGTGGTAGTGACGGTAATGATGATGATGATGGTATTTAAACAGAAATTAACCCATCTGTATATGGATGAGGTTATAAAAGAGATACAAGGTAGGGCAGTGGATGTTGGATGGCCCTAATGAGAGAGGGTAGTGTTTCAGAATTTCCTGTACTGTTGTTTGCAGATGATACTGTGTTGATAAATGAAGGCGAAGGGGAACAGCAAGGCTTGGTGGATGAGTTTGGGAGAGTGTGTAAGAAATGGAATCTAAAGGTGAATGTAAAGAAGAGGAAAGTTATGGTCTTTGAGAGAAGTGAGGTCAGTGGATTTACAGTGGGGATGGATGATGAAATGGAAAGTGTGAGTGCGTTTAAGTACTTGGGTAGTGTGATGAGTAAGGATGGAAGTTTAGAGGGTGAAGTGCCTGAAAGGGTACAACAATGAAGAAAGGTAGCTAGTTCCTTGAAAGCAGTGATAGGAAACAAGGAAGTGAGCATGGAAGTAAAAAAGTTACTACATGACAGTATTGTGATACCAACTCTAACGTATAGAAGTGGAGCTTGGACCTTGTTGGAAGGACACAGGTCAAGAGTGAGAGCAGTGGAAATAAGTTATTTGAGAGGAGCAAGTGGAGTTACATGGAGAGACTGACAAATGAGGAAGTGAAGGAGTGTTGTGATGTGGATGTGATAGAAAGCGTTAGGAGAAATACACTGAGGTGGTTTGGCCATGTGGAGAGGATGGAGAGCGAGAGACTAATGAAGAGAGTGAATGGCAGTGAGATGGAGGGGGGTGAAAGGGAAGGGGAGGCCGAGGATGAGATAAAGGGATGGAACGGTGAGGTGTACGAGAGAGGGGGGTGTGAGCTGAGGTGCAGTGAGGGCAGTGAAATGGTGAGGGACAGAGCAACATGGAGTCAGTTTGTTTGTGGCCACCCTTTACAGGATTAAGGCGTCTGGCAACGGACTGACTAGACTGATAGACAGTGTTGTCCGACATGGATGGCGGAAGAGTGTAACTGTAAATGTGTACATGGGGAAGGGTGATGCCCTGGAAAGAGGAAATTATAAAGGTATAATGCTTTTGGACCAGATAATGACGGTAATGGAGAGAGTTCTAGAAGGTATGATTAGTGAAAGAGTGAATATTCATGAGATGCAGTTTGGGTTTATGCCAAGCAAAGGGACCACTGACGCCATAATTTGCCATATCCATTGTTCGACAGCTTCAGGAAAAATATATTGGGAAGAAAAGGGATCTGTACTTTGTTTTTGTTGATTTGGAGAAGGTCTTTGACTGAGTCCCTAGAGAGGTGGTGAGGTGGGAATGAGAAAGCATGGGATTGAGGAGTGGCTGGTTAGGGTGGTTATGGCCATGTATGTGGATGCTTGCACCCAGGTAAGGGTGAATGGAGATGAGGGATGAGTATTCCGTGAATGTTAGTGTGCACCAGGGGTCAGTCTTGACTCCTTTGTTTTTGCCATGGTGCTTGAAGCCCTCTCACGTGACTTCAGACTGAACTCCCATGGGAGATGTTGTATGCCAATGATTTGGTGATGACTGCAGAGAACGAAAGGGAGGCAGGGGAATGATTTAGAAAGTGGAGCGATGGTACGGGGCACAAGGGCTTAAGAGTGAAATCAGATTTAAAAAAAAAAAAAAAAAGTGATGGTATCCAATGGTACTGATGGTGGCGGTACTGTCAAAGAGGGTGACTCGCCATGTGTGGTTTGACAATGGTGTGGGAAGTAATTCCATCTTGTGCGGTGTGTGTGATCGTGGGTACATTAGACATGTAGTGGTATCAGAGGCAGACTGCGAGATAATAATGATTTTGTGTGCAGTGTGTCAGGGACAGCAGGTGCAATTTGTTATGTGTGAAAGGACTGCTGATGAATCTCTGAAGTGATAGAAGGAGGTCTGTTATTTCAGAGACATGTTATGTGCTGTAAGTGGGGCTGGAGCAGCTCTGTAGCCACAGGGAAAAGTGGTTGGAAGAAGATCAGGGAGCTGTTGCCACTCCTGACATTGAGAGAGCTCTCCCTCTGTACGAAGGGACCTATGTATGCAGCATGTGTTAGTAGTGTAATGCTGTATGGAAGAGAAACCTGGGCAGTAACGGAAGAGGATATTCACAGGCTTCAACATCCAGATATGGCAACAGTTCAGTGGATGTACAATGTGTCCTTGAATGTGAGGCCTGGGGGGGCTACGTTTATGATGGATGAGTTAAGAGGAAGGATGGGACTAGAGTGTGTTGTTCTGATGAAGAGAGATAGATTGGAATGGGTTGGGCTTGAGAGGATGGGATGCAAAAATTGAGAACTGTTAACACTGTGGGTAGGGTTGTGAGAGGCAGACCGAAAAACACCTGGGATGTCATAAAGTGTGACCTCACAGATAGGGGACTGAATAGGGAGGCTGCTAGAGATCAAGCAGCATGGTTGGCCACTTTAAACCAATGGTTTAAACCAAATGGTTCAAAATTTGGTTTAAACCAAGAAAATATTTTTTTTTATAAACTGCTTGATTCTTCTTGGTTGTATATACAGTATTTTTTTTGTTATTTACAACAATTGTGGTTTTTAATTATGTACAGTTGTATTCCTAATATCAGGATTAAAAATAGTAAGGTGAACTGAAAACTTTAAGTAAATGTTTTAACCAAAAACATATTTATGGTACATAAGAGTATGTAAATGGACACATTTATTAATCCTTTCAGTACACTAATGATATTTTTGTTAAAGAATTCTTTTCTAGTCTTGTTAACAGAAAAAAATACCAGTATACATTATAATGGCATGCAAAACATTTAATTAATAGAGTAAATTTATAGTATAGCTACTGAGAACAATCACTGATAATATACAGGGAGTAGCCAGGGCAGCTGGCTCTCTCTCCTACAACTAAAATGTTTAAACTTTCCATTGTAAAAGTCAAAGAGGTGTTCCATGTTTTACTGCACTATAACTTAGTGATTAGAGCGCCTGTGAGACAAGTGTACCTGGCTGATAAAAGCTGGCTTTCTAAATCAGCTACAGTATTGTCATTATTACATGTATTTTTTTTTTAATGCAAAGAAGAAGGAACCAAAGGCCAGGAGCCCGCAAACCGTTCCTTCCAAGAAAAAAACAAACACAATACAAAAGAGAGCCAAATTCAAGATCCATTCATTTCAAGATGTCTGAACACACTTCATTTGAAAGACTGGAGATCATAGGAAGTAGGAAATACAGACAGAGGGAGACAGTTCCAGAGTTGACCTGTTGCATAAATGAAGGACTGGGAGTTATGGTTAACTCTTGCATTAAAGAGTTGGACAGAAAAGGATGAGAGTTTGTTGCTAACACACCCGTCATAGAGGTGGAGGGATGCAAGCAGATAGTTCAGGGAAGCAGTGACCATTGAAGCAGCGATAGAAAAGAGATAAAGATGCAACAGTGTGGCGAAGAGACAGAGGTTGAAGGGAGCTAGTAAGAGAGGGAGAGTTGATGAGACGAAAAGCCTTTGACTCCACCCTATTGAGAAGAGCTGTATATGGTGAGCCTCCCCACACAAGAGTTGTACTCTACATAGGGGCAAATAAAACCCATGTATAAAGTCAACAACTGTGCAGGGGTAAAGAAGGTATGGAGTCAGCTTAGCACACCTAATCTCTTGGAAGCTGATTTTACAAGAGATGTTATATGATCTTTCCAAGATAAGTCCCAAGTGAATGAAACCTCAAGTATGTTTAAGGATGGAAATAAAAGCTTGCTAAATCCTTCTTTATATTATATCTATGAGTAATTGCATGTCAGACTGATATACACAGGGGTAGAATTGCTGGAATACAAAACAATAACATTAAATATACTTGATTTTTTTTCCTATCCAATGGTTTTTGCCAACCCTGTTGAGCAGCATGGAAAGCTGCCATCAGATGACCAAGGCCAATGCATGCAAGCATGTTTGAGCCTTTATAAATGAAACAAAACGATCTATAGCCAGATGCAATGATCCCGCAAGGGGTGGCCGTTTGTCTTTTAGTTGTTTTAAGGGAAGGGGCACTAACCCTCCACCAACCCACTTATTAACACATAGGGAACACATATGGGTTGGTCATACAGTTACCACCCAGCACTGTAAATGGTTTCCTGGCTTACAGGAAACCATTAGACTTGTCACTCAGTGTAAAGCCAACTGAAAAGGAAAAAAGAATAATAAAAAGTAAAAAGAAAGATGGGAGAAATAGGAAGAGAGGAGGACTGACACAGAAAAAGAATGATAAAGGTGAAGGAAGAAGTAGGCAGCACTACATCACGTGAGTGGATGATGGTCACCACCACTTACCACCAAGAAATATTAAGAAGAATCTAAAAAATAAAAAATAAAAATATCAAGCACAGCAAAAAGAAAAAAAAAAAGAAATTAAGAATAAAATAAATATCTAAGAGCACAGCAATAAGAACACAGTAAATATCTAGAACAAAGAAAATTATCAAGAACAAAAGAAATATCAAGAAGAGCAGAAAGAAGCTCAAGCACAACACTATGCAAAATTAGAGCAACCGGTGAGTGGGCAGACAGCACCTTCACCAGCTGTGTGAGGAGATGAGTGGGCAGACAGCACCTTCACCAGCTGTGTGAGGAGATGAGTGGGCAGACAGCACCTTCACCAGCTGTGTGAGGAGATAAGTGGGCAGACAGCACCTTCACCAGCTGTGTGAGGAGATAAGTGGGCAGACAGCACCTTCACCAGTTGTGTGAGATGAGTGAGCAGACAGCACCTTCACCAGCTGTGTGAGGAGATGAGTGGGCAGACAGCACCTTCACCAGCTGTGTGTGGAGATAAGTGGGTAGACAGCACCTTCACCAGCTGTGTGAGGAGATGAGGAAACTGAAGCAACAGGTGGCAAACAGTAAGGTAGAAAGAATAAGTGGCCAGGTAAGATAGGTGAGGCAAGAGGTGTCCTGTATAGTGGAGGATAAAGTCAGGACGTGTGTAACAGGGTTGAAGGTCTTTGTTCTTCATGATGTTCTCTCAACACTGCAAGTATATGTTTCTTTTGTTCTTGTTGCTGCCCCTAACCCTGCAAGTATTTCTTTTGTTCTTCTTGCTGCCCCTAACACTGCAAGTATTTCTTTTGTTCTTGCTGCCCCTAACCCTGCAAGTATTTCTTTTGTTCTTGTTGCTGCCCCTAACACTGCAAGTATTTCTTTTGTTCTTGCTGTGCTCCTAACACTGCAAGTATTTCTTTTGTTCTTGCTGCCCCTAACACTGCAAGTATTTCTTTTGTTCTTGCTGTGCTCCTAACACTGCAAGTATTTCTTTTGTTCTTATTCCTGCCCCTAACCCTGCAAGTATTTCTTTTGTTCTTGCTGTGCTCCTAACACTGCAAGTATTTCTTTTGTTCTTGCTGTGCTCCTAACCCTGCAAGTATTTCTTTTGTTCTTGCTGTGCTCCTAACACTGCAAGCATATCTGCCAGAGATATATCCACTGTTTTGGCAACCTGTCCATGCATCTCCATCTCTCAAAACATATCCCACTCCTGATGCCAATTTGTAGCACTGCAGAGTTTGTTGATGTGTCAAGAACAATGAGTACACAAGCCAGGACATTAATCAAAGGCCACTGAACATTGTAGGGTTTTACTTCTTCCAGGCACAGCTGAGGTACACTTGTAAAACATGGTGGCACATTTCCCTCTCACACTACCTTCGTCATCACTCCCTAATATTCAGTGTCCATTAACTGGCTGACTACTTTGTCTTTCACTGATTAACAGTCATTGTCTGACTGACTACTCTCCACTCTGTACTGGTCTCTGTCGGCTACCGTTAACACACTAAACTACGATAGGAGGCACAATGATCCCTTTATATAACACCTTCCCCCAGGTGACTCCATCTCCACAACAACACAGGATATTCTACAGCCTGGGAGGGAACTCACATTTTCCCACGTAATAATGCACTCAAATCAACATTACATAATAACAATAATGACAAAAACAAATTCCTAAGATAAGATATGTCCATGTTTCTTGAATGTTCCTGCTATCACCAGACATAAAACTTTAGCCTAATCCTATGGCATAACAATTTCAAGAATGCTCCTCACAACTCCACATACAAAGCACTCATCTAATCCTATGGCACAACATATAATCTCTAAAATGTTCCTCATCTCCAGATATAAACCATTAACTTAATCATACAGCATAACACTTAATTTCTAGAATGTGTTCTTCACATCTCCAAACTTACATTAGCCTAATCCTAAAGCAAAACACTTAAAATCTAGAGGGTTCCTCACACCTGCACATATAAACCACTAAGCTAATCCCAACTACACAACAGGGGAACAAATGGACCAGCCTCCTGTGCTGCATTATAAGGGTGTCGCAATTTTATACATGCCAAAATCAGCAGGTTAGGATTATTAAGGTTAGATTATGGAAATTTGTTAGGATAGGATAAATGTTGTAATGTTCAGCTGAGTCAACTTATAATAGGTTAAGTTAGGTAGGACAGGCAAAATTAGGTTAGGTATGGTCAAAGGTTAGGTTACAATAGGTTTGGTCTGGCTAAATTAAGTAAGGTTACAAAAACTTAGGTTGGGTAGGGTATGGGCAGGCTAGAATTAACAAGGTTATGTTCCAATCACCAGGCTCGGTTTGGGCAAATCACCAAAGATGAGCGGAAAATTTGTGAAAAAATCATATTCTAAGATGGTGTCCATCTGTTTTGTGCACAAGATGGTGTCCGTTGAAATTCAAAATTGCACTTAAAAAAAAAAAAAAAAAAAAAGAGAGAGAGAGCGAGAGAGAGAGAAGGGGAGGGGGGGCAAAATAAGGTGATATTGTGTATCCTTGATGATTACCCCTCCAAGCTTCCACACAGACATACATACTATACATGGCATTTATCTCATATCTGCCATAAAATTTTACACAGCAAAAATATTAGTCATGCAGTTTAATTCATCATCATCATCATCATCCATGGCAACAGGGCCATGCAGAACTATGGAAAACCATCACAGGTAAAATCAGCCTTACAACCAGCTATTGTTCTGTTATCACAAACCAGAGGAGCAAAATCTACGAGTGGATGAAGTGGTTGGTCAGTGGGGTGTGCCAGCTGAAGTGGATGGGAATGGTAGTGCTTTGGTGGACATCTGTGCTTGTAAGGGGTTGGCAATAGCCAACACCTACTTTCGTGATAAGATGATTCACCGGTATACATGGAGAGTAATAAGGACGATGGATGGTGAACTTGTTGATCGAAAGGCAATGATAGACTATGTGTGTGTGGATGAGCGAATGAGAAGACAAGTGTTGGATGCAAGAGTGTGGAGAGGGTGGGGGAATGGAGTCTCGGACCATCACTTAGTGATGGCCAAGGTAAAGATGCAAAGAAAGTGGTTGAGGAGGCAAAGGGGAAAACAGGAGGAAGCAGCCCCTGTGAGAAGAGTCGAGAAATTGCAAGATAGTGAGAAAATGACAGAGTATAAGAGCATAGTGGAAGAAAGATTGGGAAGTATGAGCTAGAGCAGATGGAAGGGGTGGAAGACGTATGTAAGATATTCATGGAAGAGATAGGCGCAGCGTGTGAGGCGGTTTGTGGAGTGAGGAGGAGATGCAAGGGTGTACAAGGGAGAGCATGGTGGAATGATGAGGTGAAACGAGCTGTGGAACAAAAGAAGAAGGCATATGGTGAATGGTTGGCGAGTAGAGGTAGGCGAGAAGATGAGAGAGAGAAGAGAGAGGTATATGTGAGCAGAAAGGAGGTTAAGAGACTGGTGAAGGAGAGTAAGAAGAAACTGGATGAAGAGTTTGGGAGGAATCTGAGTGTGAAATGGAGGGAGAGTAAGAAATTGTTTTGGAAGGAGGTAAAGAAAGTAAGGCAGTGTGAAAGGGGAAATAATAGGGGAGTGAAAGATAGGAATAATAGATTGTTGGTGGAGAAGAGAGAGAAATTGAGGAGATGGAAGGAGCACTTTGAGGATTTGTTGAATGTAGAAAGTGAGAGCAGTGTGAGTATAAGTGGTTGGGGAATGGCTGGGAGAAGAAGAGATGAGAGGAGGGAGGAAGAGATCAGTAGGGTGGAAGTAGTGGAAGCGATGAAGAAGATTAAGCTGGGAAAGGCCCCAGGAATTGATGGAATGTGTGGTGAAATGCTTAGGTATGGGGGTGAGATTGTTGTGGAGTGGATATGGAAGTTGTGTAGATTGGCTTGGGAAGAGGGAAGGGTTCCAGAGGACTGGAAATCAGGAATAATTGTTCCTCTGTACAAAGGAAAAGGGGAGAGAGAAGTATGTGATAACCATAGAGATATTTGCCTTCTTAGTGTGACTGGTAAAATATATGGTAGAATACTCATTGATAGGGTTAGGCATATGACAGAGGAGCTAGTTGGAGAAGAACAAGGGGGATTTAGGAAGGGAAAGGGGTGTGTAGATCAGATATTTGTTCTAAGATGTTTAGTGGAGAAGTATCTAGAGAAGGGAAGGAAAGTGTATGCTGCCTTCATGGACTTGGAGAAAGCTTATGACAGAATAGATAGGCAAGGTATGTGGAAAGTATTAAGAATATGTGGGGTGGAGGGGAAATTGTTGAGTGCTGTGAAGAGTATGTACGAGGGAGCTAGGGCTACGGTGCGAGTGGATGGTGAGCTGAGTGAGTTCTTTGATCTCAATGTGGGACTAAAACAGGGGTGTGTGATGTCTCCATGGCTGTTTAATATATATATGGATGGGGTTGTAAAGGAGGTGCAAGGTAGGGCAGTGGATGTAGGGCTGGCCCTAATGAATGTGGGTGAGATTTGGAAGCTTCCGGTGTTGCTGTTTGCTGATGATACAGTATTGTTGAGTGAAGATGAATGGGAGTTGCAAGGTTTGGTGAATGAATTTGGGACAGTGTGTAGGAGGAGGAAGCTGAAAGTTAATGTAAACAAAAGTAAAGTTATGGTGTTTGAGAGGAATGAAGTCACAGAGTGTGCAGTGAGGTTGGATGGTGAGGATATGGAGAACGTGAGTGCATTCAAGTACTTGGGTAGTGTGATGAGTAGGGATGGAACTTTGGAAGATGAAGTACGTGAAAGGGTACAGCAGGGAAGGAAGGTTGTTGGTACACTGAAAGCAGTGATGAGAAATAGGGAGGTGAGTATGGAAGTTAAGAAGTCACTGCATGATGGTATTGTGATCCCTACCCTGACGTATGGAAACGAGGTGTGGACCTTGCAAGAGGGGAACAAGTCAAAAGAGTGAGAGCAGTGGAAATAAGTTACTTGAGAGAAGCATGTGGAGTGATGTGGAGGGACAGGTTGACGAATGAAGAAGTGAAGGAACATTGTGGGGTAGATGTGGATGTGGTTGAGAAGATTAGGAGAAATACACTGAGGTGGTTTGGACATGTGGAAAGAATGGAGAATGAAGACTGACAAAGAGGGTGTATGTAGGTGAGCTGGAGGGAGGGAGAGGGAGGGGCAGACCGAGGATGAGGTGGAGGGATGGAATTGAGAGGTATATGAGGGAGGGAGGGGGGAGCTGGGGGGAGGGTAGTCAAATGGTGGGTGACAGAGTGACTTGGAGGCGTTTTGTCTGCGGCCACCCTTTGCGGGATTAGGGCGTTGGGCTATAGATAGATATAGATAGATAGAGAGATAGTTTAATTCATCATCATCATCATCCATGGCAACAGGGCCATGCAGAACTATGGAAAACCATCACAGGTAAAATCAGCCTTACAACCAGCTATTGTTCTGGTATCACAAACCAGAGGAGCAAAATCTGGATTCAAATCTGAACCAGATCAGGATCTGCCCCACGATCTATCAATGAGTACAAACAGAAGAGGCCTTAATTACAGTCAAATGTGCTAATTTGCTAATGTTCTATTCATTACATAAATTGTAATGCTCATTTTTGTGTTGAATCATCACATAATATAACAATATTATTATGGATGAGCGTTGTGGTGTGGACGTGATAGGAAGCGTTATGAGGAACACACTGAGGTGGTTTGGCCATGTGGAGAGGATGGAGGGTGAAAGACTGATGAAGAGAGTGTATGAGAGTGAGGTGGAGGGGGGAAGAGGGAGGGGGAGGCCGAGGATGAGATGGAGGGATGGGGTGGAGAGGTATATGAGAGAGGGGGGTGTGAGTTGGGAGCAGGGCAGTAAAATGGCGGAGGACAGGGCGACTTGGAGGCGATTTGTTTGTGGCCACCCCAAACGGGATTGAGGCGTCTGGCAATAGATAGATAGATAGATTATGGATGAAATGACAAATACAGTAAAAGTCCCATTATTCGGCAGCTGATTATTCAGTAGATCTGACATTTCGGCAGTTTTGAGAAATAGTCCCATTTACGAAAATCTCTGATTGTTCGGCAGATGTCCGGAATCATCTCAGCAGTCCAGGAAGTGTTATCTGTGACTTGTAGGCCTAATGTTTCATTACACTTCTGTATGTTCACTAATTTCTATATTTTTTCAGACTCAGGTATAGTATTATATTGATTACAATATTGGATAGTATCATACAGTACAGCAACCACCCCCTCCAAATTAGCGAGGGTTACGTTCCAAGCCCCCTCGCTAATTCTTGAAATTCGTTCATTCTTGACGCATTCCTGAAAGTGTCATTTACTGGCAATTGCGTAGCCCATGAACCACTGATACTTTAATGCATTACCCATAAATAATGGTGCTTGTTAAATTAGTTTCCCCATTGTTTTTAGCTGTACGGCTGTGACAGCTCTAGTATTTTTATTCCTCAGCATAATGGAGGAAGGGACTGTCCTGTTTAACTAAACCTAATCTAACCGAGTTTAACTGTACCTAATAATTTAACCATACCTAACCTAACCTAAAGTCAGAAAAATACTTAAAAATAAACTGGAGGAATATGAATTGCTAAGGTCTCTCTGATGAAAGTTAAACGTACATTAAGCGCTCATTCTTTTGTTCGTTTTTGTGTTTAATGTGAAAGAGAGTACTGATGCAAACAGTAATATATCCCATTAACCCCTTAATAACCTCCGGCACTGAACAACCCTTTACAGTACCGATGTCAGTGATATCAAGTCAGTGTGAGCTATAAAGAAAATTGAACAATTATGGGGAGGGAACGAAGGTCACTGGTACATTTACACGACTCTATGCTAAGATTCCAAGCAGTCAGGCGGTCGGTTAATCTCAGATGTTTTCGCCCATTTGGTAAATGCCCCGTAACTTTATAAGTTTTTCTGTGACTCATAGTGAATCATAGCATGGGTTTGGAAAGCTAAATAACATTGCTAGGTGAGCCAGACGATTATCTTCACGTCTTTAAGAAAAACAAATTGATAGAAGAATGGAAGAAACTTACTCTACGTACTCAGAGGGATTAAATTTCTTCCATTTTCTTAAAGATGTGAAGATAATCATCTGGAGCACCTAACAATGTGTTATTTAGTTTCCTAAACCCATGCTATGATTCACGGGAGAAGTTACAAAGTTACTGTGCATTTACCAAATGGGCGAAAACATCTGAGATTAACTGACCCTCTGACTGCTTGGAATCGTATCGTAGAGTCGTGTAAACATGTCAGTGACCTTCGTTCCCTTCCCATAATTGTTCACAGTTTTTTACTGTAATGGGTTGTTCAATGCCGGAGGTTATTAAGGGGTTAATGGAATACATTACTGTTTCCATCAATACTCTCCCTTTCACATGTAAACAAAAAAAACGAAGAAAAGAATGAATGCTAAATGTACGATTAACTTTCATCAGAAAGACCTTACCAATTCATATTCCTTCACTTTATTTTATGCAATTTTCAGAATATTTTATTTTGTGTTTGGAAAGAATACTGTATACAGCACTCACTCCAAACATATTTGTAATAACATAAGTAGTGATGAGTTCACCAATACAAGTGATGTACTGAGCTAGTAGGTAACATTATGTATCATTTCGGCCATCCAGGAAGTGTTATCTGACTTGTATGCCTACTGTGTCATTACACTTGTATATGTTCACTAATTTATATATATACAGTAATCCCGCATATTTCGCGGTAGTTACGTTCTTGTAACCCCCGCGAAAAGTCAATTCCGCGAATACTCTATTAACAATTGAATCTTACACTTGTGTCCACCATGCTGCCCATCACACAGTCCATGTCCATACTGATTGCGAGACAATTCGCCGTCAGACAATTCCCCGTCAAAACATAGACGATTCCCCTTCAGAACAATTCGCACCCTGGACGATTCCCCGCCATTCTATAAATATACTAATCAATACTTTTATCAATATACTTATTAATTAATCAATAGTTTAATAACTAAATTTCAAGGGGATCCAGCAAAGTTTATGTTCAGTAGCGTAGGTTCTGGATATTATTTATTAGTTGCTCCTTTAGTCAATAATTAACTTGTTTCTTCCTTGTTGCCTTTGAATTATATTCTAGCATCACCCATAGCTATCTTCATTAATGAAGGCGAATTGTTTTGTGTTTGTTGTGACTGCGAATTGTCCCGAAACCTCCATACTCATCCCGAAATACCTTCTTACAAGATTGAAAACACATACTCCATTATGAAGGAAAAACGTAAACACCGTACTGTAATACACAGTTATCTACACATTTATTCACAAAACAGTACAAAATAAATAAGATGCATCAACTGGTGATAGCACACACTCGCACGGTCGTTTCTTAGCTTGTCGAATAACACAATTTTCTCTGCTAAGGTCATAACTTTTCTTGATCGTTTTGTCACTTTGGAGTTCTTTCTTATTGTATTATTAGCCTTTGGTGAGGCTGGCTTACGTCCTGGGGCCATGTGGAAAGCAAGTGGAAGGCAAGAGGCTCATATCATAGTGCAGTTACAAGAACAACATACACGTGAGGCAGTCAGGCGTGGACTGAGGATTATGCGGGGCAGAGAGCAGTGTTGCCATACCCAAACAACGAAATTATGCTAGGGCAATGAAAAAATTATGCTAGATTGAGCAAATTTGTTCCAAGTATAAAATGAATTATGCTAACTTGAAGCTAAATGATAAAGTTCTGTACATATTCGTGCTACATATTAATTATGTATTGTTTACTATGAAAATATTAAAATGAACCTACATACAGTAAGAGGATAAATATCGGTTTTCTGCCCATACTGCTTTTTCCCACGAAACTTACGTTTTTCTGATGGATTTTGATGTGATTCATTTGATTTTGAGCATCATTTCCGTCGGAAATAACCAGATTTTGAGATTGACCCCCCCCATCCCCCTGCAATAATGGGGGAGTTTTGGGGAATCGGCGGTTATAGAGAGGGGGGGAAACACAGAAAATGGTCATTTCCGACTGAAATGAAGCTGAAACTCGAATGAATCATACCAAAATCCATCGGAAAAACCTAGGTTTCATGGGTAAAATACAAAGCTCAAACTTATCCTAACCTAACCTAACCGAACCTAACCTAACCTAAAACCTAACCTAACCTAACCTAATCCAACCCAACCAAGCCCAAACTGAAAGTAACCAACTATTCAAACATCATCTTACCTTATCTCTCTCTCTCTCTCTCTCTCTCCCTCTCTCTCTCATTTGTAGCTTTTATAAAATTATTCCAAAAATATTCCATTCCATTCTAAATTATGCTAGAATGATGCTAAAACTTCTAATATGCTAAAAAATATTCCAGACTCGAAAATTTGATCAAAATTATGCTAAAAGAATAAAATTATGCTACATATGGTAACACTGGCAGAGGGGCCGTGGGAAAGGGACAGAGGGTGGCGTGAGTTTACCGCGCTACAATTGGAAGCTGCGGGAATTTCAAATTTTTTGTTTTCTCTATATTCAAGGATATTTTAGTTGAACTTATTAAAGCTAAGAAAATCCGCGAGAGGGCAAAACCGTAGACAAAAAATCCGCAAAAAATGCGGGATTACTGTATATATATATATATATATATATATATATATATATATATATATATATATTTCAGATTCAGGTACAGTACTGTATTGATTGCAGGATTGTACAGTATACTCTCTCCAAACAGTTGTAATACCATAAGTGGTGATGACAGTGTTCACCAATATATTTAAGGTACTGAGTGGGTAGGTTTTTGATTATTCGGTAAATCCAACATCTCGGCATCATCCTGGTCCCATAGATGCCGAATAATGGGATTTTTACTGTACAGTAAGGTCCCGGGTTACGTCAGTATCGACTTACGTCAATTCAAGGTTACGACAGTCGGTCCGTGAGTGGAAATTTTAAAATATAAGAAAATAAAGAAAAAATACGTAAAGAGTGGGTTTTGAAGTGTTGCTAAGTACCGCGAGATGTCTCTGGCGTTTTCCCGCCTCACTCTTGACTACCAACAATCGATCTCAGTCTCACAGCTACCACCGCCTGATACAGTGATACCGTCATTTTCTTGTGTTTTTCGCCATCCTGATTCCAAGATGCCTAAGAGACAGCTTCCTGGTGACCATAACGACTCCAAGAAACGCAAGACCATCACATTACGTGAAAAAGTCGATATTATTAAGCGTAATGAGAAAGGAGAAAAGGCATCAGCAATCGGGCGTGCGCTTGGGATGAGCCGTACTACCGTAGCTACCATCCTCAAAGACAAGGAACGTATCTTGACTCACGTTAAAGGTGCAACTCCCATGCAATCAACTGTGATTACCAAGCAAAGATCGGGACTCTTGATTGAGATGGAACGGATGCTAATGCTGTGGATTGAGGACAATAATCAACGGTGCATGCCTCTGAGTGAACAGTTAATCTGTGAAAAAGCACGCACACTCTACCAAGACCTTAAGAAAGAAAAAAGTGAGGAAAGTGAGACCAACGAGACATTTGTGGCATCAAAAGGTTGGTTTACTCGTTTCAGGGCTCGAGCAAACCTAACCAGCAAAAGAATTTTCGGAGAAGCAGCCAGTGCAGATGACGATGCAGCAAAAACATTCGTTAAAGAGTTGGAGGAGTTGATTGAGAAGGAAGGCTACATTCCAGAACTTATATTTAATGTTGATGAAACGGGACTAAACTGGAAACGAATGCCTAACAGAACCTATATTGCTAAAGAAGAAAAACCATGCCAGGTCACAAAGCATCCAAAGAGCGCCTAACGCTACTTTTTGGGGGAAACTGTGCAGGCGATTTCAAGCTCAAACCGCTACTCGTGTACCACTCCGAAAATCCAAGAGCTCTTAAGGGGATCCTTAAAGCTAGCCTACCAGTTCATTGGAAAAGTAATTTAAAGGCTTGGGTGACTAGTGCAATTTTCATTGACTGGTTTTCAAAGTGTTTCGTGCCAGAGGTTGAACGGTATTGTGCTATGAAGAATCTGCCATTCAAAGCTCTTCTCATTATTGATAATGCTCCTGGTCATCCTTCGAGCCTGACAGAGTTGCACCCTAATGTAAAAGTTGTGTTTATGCCACCAAACACAACATCAATCCTACAACCCATGGACCAAGGTGTAATAAGAGCTTTCAAGGCTTACTACCTGAGAAAACATTCAGACAGGCAATACGAGCAACAGAAAATGGTAAAGTAACACTCAAAGAATTCTGGAAAGATTTCAACATCTATAAGGCAGTTAAATATATTGGAGTATGTTGGGCTGATGTGACTGAAACATATATGGACGGAGTGTTGAAAATAGTGTGCCCTAACCTCTTAAATGACTTTAAAGGTTTTGATGAAGACAGTATAAAACGAAGTCAAGCGCAACTGTGTGAAAATTGGAAACGATTTAAATCTGGACATAGACGAGAGTGATGTACATGAACTTGTTGATTCACATGATCAAGAGCTGAGTAATGAAGACTTGCTATACCTAGGAAAGCAAATGGAAAATGATGAAAAAAGTGATGAGGCAGAACCGCTAAGACAGTTTAAGATTAAGGAAATGGCAAATGCTTTCGACTTCCTAGAAAAAGCAATGGCTGCATTTGAAGATCAGGACCCAAATGCAGAGAGGTTTGCCAAAGTGTACAGGGGAATTGAGGATGCAGTGTCCTGTTATCGTCAAATCTATGACGAAAAGAAATATGCCGCCAAGCAGTCTTCAATTCTCCAGTTTTTCAAGCGAACTGAACACCGAGCCACAACTTCACCACCAGTTGCTGCCTCATCCTCATCGTCAACCCCTGACTCCCTATCTTCAGCCCCTGACTCCCCTGCTTCAGCCCCGGACTCCCCTGCTTCAGCCCTGGACTCCCCTGCTCCGGTCCCTGACTCCCCTGATGCAGTGCCTTCCACATCGCAACCCCAGTAACGAGTCAAGTTGATGTCAGAAGGTATGTAGTGACACATAGTATGCATCTTTTATTACAGTACCATACAGTAATCGGTCATTTTATCACTGAAATAATTTTGCTGTCCGAGTGAGAAAAAAAAAAAAGCCATCAAACTTGATGTTAGAAATGCTTACATTATCGTGCTGGTAATGATGTTATTTCATATTTTACGGCAGTAATTTACAGTAAACTTTATTGTATGATGAAGTATGAAAAGTGCTTGAATATAGGAATAAAATGTGTGTTGGCAGTGTGCACGTGTGTAAGGACGGGAGAGTGAGGGAGCGGCAGCCAGACTCAGTTGTGGGTGAGGCAGTGGTGGCGTAACTCTGCTGCCATGACGATGAGAAGTGCTGTTACCGCAGCGAGTGCGGTACTGTGACGAAGACTCTTAGCTAGTACAACTTATATTTTATTCAATAAATATCATCAGTTCAAAAGACTATGTTTCTTATACATACCTGTTATAAGATTATTACATGTATAGTATGCAATGTATGGTTGAAAAATCTGTAAGATGCATTGCGGTAAGCATAATCATACGACGTACTATATAAAACTCGAGTTACGTTCAAAATCGGCTTACGTCATGTCTCAGGAACGGAACTCTGACGTAACCCGGGACCTTACTGTAATTTGAAAAGCATGACGGGATTATACACTGGAAGTTCGTTTGACCAGCTATTGCTTACATCCAAGCCTGCTGCTCACTCACGGACACAGACTTCCCCACTTTGGTATCTTACTTGTCAATCATACCAAAAACAAGACAACACATGAAGCTGTTGGGATTTACTAAGTCATATCCACAGCCTCATGGTTTCTGGCTCATCCAAATTAAGTTCTCTGACCATTTCATAACAAATGCTCTCACTTCTCTTCCTGGCAAGCTACTTACATATCCACAAATATTTTCTAGTCATACTCCACTTCTTTAATCACTAACATAGCCAGACTTGCAGCATCCTGGTTGGTGGTGATCACTTCTTTTTTTTCTTTTTCCACACTCATGCCTGCATTAGTAAAACTTAAGAGAACGGCCATCATTCATCTGGCACTCACAGGGAAATATATATTTTTTCTTTTCTTGTTTGGACAGAACTACCCACGTGACTATCTTCTGAAATTTCATTCTCTTGCTATTGCTCCTGTGATTGTTATTAAGCCTTTGAGATTCCGAAGACGCAATTTCGAGTCATCGTAAATCCAACCGTTGAGATTCTGATGACTCGAATTCGAGTCATATGAAACAACATTGTTTTTTTTGCATGTTTTCCATATCCTATCCGGGCTTGTTCTAAATACACTATCCTGTTTATCCTTTTTGAACTATTTGGTTATACACTGACAAGTGTATCAGACAGATATGCATAATAAATTTGCTTTTAACATGAATAATATCAGTATTACCAGCATGGATATTTGCCTGTGTGACAGTGAGAGCTTTCGCTTTTCTCTGTGAAAACTAAGTAAATTGCCATAACCTGTATGTCAATGGAAAGGTACTTTACTGTAGATTGACATGGTGCAATCAAATTTCATGTAACTCTAATACTTTTTTTTTTTTTTACAAAAATTTTTCTACGGAAGGGTGTGTGATTTTTCCTTTTTGGCTAACTTCTACTTGTCGTATTGGCCTTTTAGCTACAGTATTTACCTTTTTCAACCATACTATGATAAAGAGCAACTATTCAGCTTTAAAATGGTACCACATTCATTAGTCTACCATAAAAAGTTAGTGTACAGTGGCCAATTAAGTACAAATATTGCTGCACGACGGTGACCTATATGTGCGCCAGGGTGAATCTGGCACAGACACAATCGGTGGAGGGCCGAAAATCTCAAAGGGTTAATTGAATATATCTCCATGTGACCATGGCTTAACCACAGGCTGGATAGCACCATCAGGTGGCTTAACCACAGGCTGGATAGCACCATCATGTGGCTTACCACAGGCTGGATAGTACCATCATGTGGCTTAACCACAGGCTGGATAGCACTATCATGTGGCTTACCACAGGCTGGATAGCACCATCATGTGGCTTAACCACAGGCTGGATAGCACCATCACGTGGCTTAACCACAGGCTGGATAGCACCATCATGTGGCTTAACCACAGGCTGGATAGTACCACAGCTGGATTAAGCATGTGGGAGGCCCGGGGCCCGCTTGGAAGGGAGGCCCCCTTTCCAACTCCCCCAATGGCATACACCACAGACTGGTAACCTAAATCCTAATATATAAATAGGACACTTTTAGTTAGGAAATACTGAACGGGGACTATTCATCCAATGCTGTAATATGTAATGCATAAACACGAAATGAAATGAACACAAGTTGCTCTGGTGGGAGGCCTCATCTTGGTGGGTGGCCCAGGGCCCGGGCCCCTTGGGCCCCCCCCTTAATCCGGCAGTGGATAGTACCTCATGTGGCTTAACCACAGGCTGGATAGCACCATCATGTGGCTTAACCACAGGCTGGATAGCACCATCACGTGGCTTAACCACAGGCTGGATAGTACCTCATGTGGTTTAACCACAGGCTGGATAGTACCTCATGTGACTTAACCACAGGCTGGATAGTACCATCATGTGGCTTAACCACAGGCTGGATAGTACCATCATGTGGCTTAACCACAGGCTGGATAGCACCATCATGTGGCTTAACCACAGGCTGGATAGCACCATCATGTGGCTTAACCACAGGCTGGATAGTACCATCACGTGGCTTAACCACAGGCTGGATAGCACCATCACGTGGCTTAACCACAGGCTGGATAGCACCATCATGTGCCTTAACCACAGGCTGGATAGTACCATCACATGGCTTAACCACAGGCTGGATAGCACCATCATGTGGCTTAACCACAGGCTGGATAGTACCTCATGTGGCTTAACCACAGGCTGGATAGTACCATCATGTGGCTTAACCACAGGCTGGATAGCACCATCATGTGGCTTAACCACAGGCTGGATAGCACCATCATGTGGCTTAACCACAGGCTGGATAGTACCTTATGTGGCTTAACCACAGGCTGGATAGTACCTCATGTGGCTTAACCACAGGCTGGATAGTACCTCATGTGGCTTAACCACAGGCTGGATAGTACCATCATGTGGCTTAACCACAAGCTGGATAGCACCATCATGTGGCTTAACCACAGGCTGGATAGTACCATCATGTGGCTTAACCACAGGCTGGATAGCACCATCATGTGGCTTAACCACAGGCTGGATAGTACCATCATGTGGCTTAACCACAGGCTGGATAGTACCATCATGTGGCTTAACCACAGGCTGGATAGTACCATCATGTGGCTTAACCACAGGCTGGATAGTACCATCATGTGGCTTAACCACAGGCTGGATAGTACCATCATGTGGCTTAACCACAGGCTGGATAGTACCATCATGTGGCTTAACCACAGGCTGGATAGTACCATCATGTGGCTTAACCTTTTCAGGTCACTATTGGTTCTAGCCTGAGAAACTGCATTTTTGACAAAAAAAAAAAATAAAATAAAAAATAAAAAAAATCAAGGTTTGTAAATTAGAAAGAAACATAACAGTCACACATAAGGAGCTAATATGCATCTGTCTACAAAATATTAGGGCTCCACTTACCATACAAGAGCAGGAATAATGATGGGAAGCTGCATAGCAAGTGGTGTGTGGTGTCCTAAATCAGTGCATTTCTGTATACAAAATGAGAGAAAAACACTCCTACTAACCTAAAATCATAAATCTTTGTTTACTTCTTCTCAACTGGATTGTGTAATACCCAGGAAATGAGTCAATGTTGAGAAATACTGATAACATTCACTAGCTGCCTGCCACAGTTTTGAGTCGAAGGCAAATGGGTGAACCACAATCGTGGCCAGGAGACTTGTACTGATACAGCCACAATTGTGGCCAGGAGACTTGTACTGATACAGCCACAATTGTGGCCAGGAGACTTGTACTGATACAGCCACAATTGTGGCCAGGAGACTTGTAATGACACAGCCACAATCATGGCCAGGAGACTTGTACTGATACAGCCACGATCGTGGCCAGGAGACCTGAAAGGGTTAAACATGGGGTGGATAACACTGACTCGTGGCTTAACCACAGGGTGGATACCACTGTCTAATTTTTGCTATGCTTGGCCACTGCTACCCTGGGACGGTTTTCTAAACTTCCCTCCATCTCCTGGCCTGTGAACACCTCAGGGATGTCCCTGGGCAGGTATGGAGGCAGAAACATTGCTTCAGCCCTGTGATGGACTAGCAGCTTTTGGCATCCCTCCCATATCTTTACAGCAGTGACCCTTCCCACCTTTGTTGGGTCAACCCTAACCTTGGGCCACCAATCCCAGTCTTCAGATTGGCAGCCCATCCTTTTACCAGGATTTATTTTACCCTGTTGAGGGCAGGCATATTGGTACCATCCCAGGACACAGATGGTCGACCCATCCCACACCATCCTGGGATTATCATCCCTGTCCTGAGGCCTGACATCCTCTCCTTGGATGAGGCACAAGTAATCAGGGACAAATGAACTTTTTTGGGGGGGCTGTTGGCTAAACCAGATACTGGGGCTCCTACCCAGGGAAGGGACCCCCATCATGAGGTCTTGTGTGATGCCAGTCACTGTAGTTACATCATTTATCATTGGATTTTTTTTCTTTTTTTTTTTTCAATGTTGGGGGCCATGGCTGTAAGGTATTCAGCCTAGTGATTAATCTACCCCTGCAAGTCACCTCTTGACTGGGCATAATTAGTTGACACCAAGCCATTAGGACGGACTGTCCTGTCTTAACATGGGCACTAACTTTTAAATCACAAACTGAATCCCCATTTGTGATGCCATGCCATTGTGAATGACTGTCCCATCATAATATGGGCACAGCACATCTTGTGTCATAGTAGATCACACTCTGAATACCTATTGGTGGCATCATCCATCCATCCATCAACCAATCTTTTGTTGCCCCATGAGGACTGTAGAAAATGGGGCTAGGCAAGTTGGTCCTGACATTTAAAATGAGTGACCAGCCTCACTCATCCCCACATGGCATTATGTGAGCAATAAATCCCAACCACCCACTGGATATAAACCTGCACCGGCTCAATCCAATTGGAGCACCTAAATTACCCACTAAACCACCATGTACAATAATTTGGTTATTTGGTTACCACCTAGCATAGTAAATGGCTTCCTGGAGTACAGGAGCCATTTGGCTTGTCACTCAGTGTAGAGTCACCCATAGGCAGAATGAAGAGGAAATAATGAAGAAAAGAAAGTCAGAAGAGGAAGGGAGGAAAGGGCAGACACCCACAGCAGCAGTACATCGAGTGAGTGTATGGTGAGTGCTCCCACCCACCACCAATTGGTGGCATCCAGCCATCACAAATGATCATCACATCCAACCTCAAAAACAACTTGGTTTACTTTCAATGCCACTTCCTTCTGTCCATGGGAGACTCTACACTAAGTGACAGGACAAATGGTTTCCTATACACCAGGAAACCATTTACTATGCTGGGTGGTAACCATATAACCAAATTATGGTGCCTGGTGGTATAGTGGGTAATTAAGGCGCTCCAATCAGATTGGGCCTGTGCAGCTTTTTATCCATGGGATGGTTGAGTTTATCGCTCACATAATGCCATTCAGGGATGAGTGAGGCTGGTCACTCTCATCTTAACCTGCCGTGTCCCATTGACGTATATATACGTCCAAACGTTTTGTCACTGACTCCCGTTGATGTTTATAAACGCGCCGCAATTGCAAGGTCTGTCATTTGCACATTTTACAAATTTCCCACATGATTTTTGATACGTATACATGGGACACCTTCCTCTACCCTATGCCAGGCAGGGGCAATGCCTTACCCCACATGACCTCCCTCCCCCCGGCACGCCATTGTCTCGGCAACTCACCTGTTACCAGTGACCTGGCCAGTAAAGACACGTAGCACCACGGTACAAAATTCAAGGCCAGAGTGATTCCCCAATCGATGACAATGTGAAGGACAAAGTTTATGTAGCATTAGAGGAAGAAGTGATGATCAGGTAATGTCGCCAAAAAAGGTGCGGTATGTCAATGTGTTTGGTGAGTGAAACAATGCTTATATCGCCTATATTAGTGTGAAAAGCAATAAACTCTTGTACTACATATAAATTCCTACCAAATAAATATATAAATACCATTTATGAGTGGTTTGAAATAGTTACCCCTCCCATAGAATATGTTTTCTCTGGAGCCAGGCCCCATAGAAAACACAGTGAGGAAAGGGTATTGTTACCTGTATCAGCATTTTAACCCCCCATGGGTGGGCAACTTATCAATTATACCACCGTGTGGAGCAGCATATTTTTGGAAAAATAAAGTATCAAGGAATAAGCATAAACATGCATAATTCGATGAAAATGGATAAAAAACGAAGACAAGAGGTGTTACATGCGCGGTAATACATCTCTGCTGGCTGTGGGAGGAGGAGGGGAGTGAGGGTGAAGAGCAGGCAGGCAGCTAATCACCAGGCGCACCTGGGGGGAGGCTAGCAAACTATTCACTCATTTGCTTTTTTTTCACCACTGAACACTATATTTATCATTTATGCTTTCTTTACGCTATTCAGTGTCTTTAAAATCTTATGTATGTGTTTTCTATTTTACTTGAACACTTACAACAATAAACTTACATACGTATATACTATTTTACTTGAACAAATATAACACTACAACTTATACATATATATATATATATAGAGAGAGAGAGAGAGAGAGAGAGAGAGAGAGAGAGAGAGAGACAGACAGACAGACAGACAGAGATATTCTGTTTTACTTGTTTCAAGGTTTGGGAGAATTGAGGGCAGGACAATAGGTGACAAGGATGCCTCATCACCCAATTTCACCAATAAATTAGGACGGAAAATGGCTGGACGTTACGTAACGTCACCCGCCTCCTCACGCACGGACGTTACGTAACGTCGCCCGCCTGTTAGGGGTTAAATCTCAGGTGAGCGATTTCTCTTTGAATTTTCAATGTTTCTCATAATAAGCGGAGGTTTTAGTAAAAAAAAAAATAAAAAAAATTGAAAATCTGCTGGGATTGGGGGAAGTCACTGATTAAAAATCTGCCAGGATGGGGCGGGTTAAATGTCAGGACCAACGTGCCTAGCCCTGCACTCCTACGCTCCTCATGGGGTAACACAAGATTAGATGATGAGTGAATGAAAATACTTTCAACAGATTCCCAGGTCTTTTTCTTTCACAGCTATTAAAACTTTATCATACCTTGCCCTTCTGCCAAGTTCCATCATACCCTCTGTTTATATGCCTTCATATTATCATGCATTTAGCTGGATGTAAGGTGTTCCAATTATACTGCACATCTCCTAGTGCATGGTAATTTGGGTGAAAGAATACACTGTTGGTGAAAAATGTACACCACAAACATATCATGTACTAATGCTATTAATGGTGACATATCTTACTTGATTTCTGCCCAATATTTTTCACGGGATACTTGACATTAGTGATCTAAGCACCCAGCTCATGCTCTAACTTGCAATTGAAGTACCCCCCTCCCCATGACAAAAATAAAGCTTGAGGAGGCAAAAGTACCATAAAAATTGTGTTCCATTAGACCTGCCCCAGTAAAGTGAAAACAAAGATTACTCTCACTACAAGGTGGAGCACTTGCCATGTGCTTAGACATAATTATCTCATAATAAAATGTCATACAAAAAGGTAAGCTGCTATCCATAGACCAACAATACATACATGTACAATATTTTTGTGTACAGATGTGCAGGATATAGTGTACCTTGCTGCCCAGTTTACTGTGTACTAAATGAATGCCCTGTACTCCTGTACAACTATCACGGTGAACAGCCCTCTCCTAATACAGTGCACTCTCAATATAATCAACTAATTTGTACCAGACCCTTGACATTACAGCCAAACACCATGCTGTTCAGTAATTTCCCAGGCATTGTGGCTTTTACCGAACAAAGACTGTTAAATATACAGCACTGTTTGGCCGTAACTCATACACAATAACATACAGGTAGGTCTAAATGGTTATTTTCTTAATAAATGCTCTATTTACTAACTGATGTTTTTATTCTTACCTTTCTGGGAGTAACTGCACTGCAATGAAAGACTGCAAATAGACCTCGGATAAATCTACGTACATTTGTCATTCAGTATTTACATGGAAAGTGTTGGTAAAGAAAACTGACACTGTACATTACCTGTTACATTAAATACTACTTATCAGAGAATAGCAAAACAAACAGTACAGAACAGCTGCATGTACATTAAACATAAACTGCATTCCACCACTGGCACAGTCATTGAAAACCACTACAAATCTGCACTATACTGTACATTGCCCATACACTACTGTACATTTGTTGTTCGGTATTTACAGGGAAAGTGTGGGTAAACTCACTGTATATCAGCTGTTACATTACAGTAAATATTGTACTGTATTACCTAACAGAGTATAGCAATGCAAACAGTACAGAACAGCTACATGTATATTAAACATGTGTTCAATGCACACACAGTGTGTGTGTGTGTGTGGGGGGGACACAATGCTGGTAGGTGTTTCCTGCGCATCCATTCTATTACTGTACCAAACAAAGTTCTTTAACCCCTTAAACGCGGCTGTGTACAGTCGATCCCCCCCGAGTGGCGGGATTGTATCGCGGTCTGAGTACCTGTAGGAAAATATTCGCCAAAAATCAGAGATTAACCCTAGAACATTATACTTGGTATGGCAGATAGTACTTACATTCAGCTTTCTCCAGAGACAGGTGTTGAGCCTTCGTGGACTACCCAAGGACTTGTGGAGACTTGCAAAGTTGGGTAACCAAATCTTCACTTTCACACCTCCAGCAACCTGGTTTCCCCTCTACCACAGCCTCATTCTGTCACAGTAAACTTTATACTACAACGTAAAGGTAGTTAGGAATCCGTATTTGTACAATAAGCAATGAAAATAAGGCTAAAATCAACGGAGCGTACGGCCGACATGCACTGTGGCGGCGGTCTTCCCGTCACTCAACAAACATTTCCATTTTCACAGCTAAAAACATGTATACTACATTATTTTCAATCATATTACTTCCCAAAAGATCACCACAGCGTGCTTTTTATTCTGCCTTATGTCCGCCACTTTATTCTCGTTCCTATCGGCCACTTGCACTGACTGGGAAGAGCTAGAACTCGCCATAATCTCACTTTGAAAGCCTGCAGTAAACTGACGCTAAACAGGGGCAAACCGTGAGAAAAAAAGCCAGTGTTACAACTGGGGAAACAAGCGTTTCCTAGTAGCATAAACTGCTTGTGAGAGGAGATCGCAGATTTACAGTTCTGAGCGCTCAGAGCGCTGCCATGTATCACAGCCAGGCTGGCCGGGCCGTGGTGGGGGGGGGACGGGGGGAAAACGCGATATTTGGCAACAACTGAGGTCAGTAGTACAAAGGTAAAGTATGCTAGTTGTAGCTAGAGGGTGGTGGTACTGATAGACAATACCAGCTGGAGCCTGCTTGCCCGCGGTTATTCAAAATTAACTCAAATCGCAAACGCGACGATCCGCCGTTCTGTCCTTTGGGCCGACCGTCGCAAAAGCAACGATCCGCGTTTAAGGGGTTAAAAGAACGTTCGGCCAACTCAAAGTTGTCGTTAAAACTGAAATTCATTGAAAGAGGGTTCAGTATATTAAGGGTTTACTGTATCTAGAGTTTCATATTATTTTATCACTCATGGTTAATGGTGTCTTGGCTCAGTAGATCGTATGACATGCTACATGAGGGGTGGCCTGCCACAAGTACCAATAGTAGCTAAAGGCGCTCTACAGACCAATGCACTCTTTTTTTTTTTTTTTCTACAATCCACTTATAAAAATTTTCCATTACAGACGAGCAGTTAGTTGTAATTTATAAAAGTCACGTGCGCTCTCAGCTTGAATGTTGTTCACCCTTGTGGAATGGATGTGGAGAGGTTGCATTAAAACAATTACACAAAATTCAGAACAAGGCTGTTAGAATTATTAACAACCCTGCCATTACAAATAAACTACCTCCCCTACAAGTACGAAGGAATGTTGCCTCCCTTGCATTATTTTACAAAGATTTTTATGGCAAATGCTCAGACGAAGTTGCATCCATGTTGCCACCTCTCCATGCCTTCCCTCGTGCTACACGGGCATCTGGTAGCGCTCATGACTGGAATGTCATTCAGTCATATTGCAGAACTTCTGCCTATCAGAATTGTTTCATTCCCCGAACTGTATCTCTTTGGAACTCACTTTCCCGGAGATGTTTCCCTCCAAACTTCAACCTACAGCTGTTCAAGTCTGACTGTTACAGATATTTTATGAACAGAGGACACCAGCAAGCTGGTGTATGGATTTTTTTTTTTTTTTTAATCATTTGTTTTTCCTTCCTCTGTCGTTATTAAAAAAAAAAAAAAAATCCAGCCTAAGAGATAAAACATGTCTTCTCCCTCACTTGTTAGTGAATGGCACCTTGCCTGGTTAAAACCTAATTTCTTCAACAAGTTTTGCCACATTTATCATAACTATATAATTGTTCTTACACTAGAATGAACTGTCAGGTGCCAAGTGAATACGAATTTTTTCTACACAGTTTTCCAGTCATCACATTTCAAATTCTTTCACTCCTGAACTGACACTGGAGAGATCATAATAATACTGTTCACCCTATTCATCACACTTGAATTTCTTCACTCCTTAACCCTTTAACCGCGGGTATTGTTCTGGTCTGACTGTCCTCTCCCGCGGGGGTTTCAGCCAAATGTAAACAAACCTTTAAACCTTAATAACTCTGCACAGAAATAAACCTAGAGAAAAAAATAAGATACCATTAGAAAGTACTAACCTTCAGCTTTCCATTGATGTAGGTTTCATGACTTTGTTGACTTTCACAGGACGGGGAGAGCCATTAGAAGTGAGGGGTGTGAAATAACTATTTTACGCCCCACACATCAGTACCAAATGCCAACCACTCTCTCATAATAGTAATATAAACATATATGAACACTGTACATACGATAAACACCCACTCTGTGTTCACTGAGGTAGGTAAAAGACACTTCCCTGCGGCTGCGCCCGCTCTTCACTGCGGCTGCGCCTCACTTCACTGCGGCGGCACCCGCTCACTGACGTTTCATGCGATCTTTTCATTCTTTCTAACTTCTAATATTATTTTACATATAATATGGGCAATATACATTATATTTACAATGCACTTATTACTATATTGCGTCACTGGCGCATCACAGAATTACATAAGTGCCGCAGAATTCCACAAGTGCCGCAGATTCTCTTATTACAATATCACTTATTATACTGGCCAATATTTCCTTTTTTTCTAGGCAAAATATCCCTTATTACTACATTATCCATTATACAATTATTGGCAAAGCACGTCACTGTCGCATCACTATATATCACTGTCACTTTCAGTATTTACTCAGAGAGTGGTACTCGGCAAAGCACGGAGTTACACATAGAGCGACTTGGCATTCCAGGCACTGGTGTGTGCTCATTTTTCTCGTCCTAGGCCTCCGTGTGGTGGTAGAACATACTCTGCAGCAGCCCTGTGACAACCTGCCGCCTGCTGTAAGAGGCAATTTCACAAGCTGGTGCCGGCTCATGTAATTGCGGCACTCAAGACGGTCAGGTTGTGTGTCAGAGTGTCACCTCGGGATCAATGCCGTCACCTGACCAAATCGTGCAAGTAGCTGCTGCACGACAGTCTTGGAAAACTGTCTCAGTGATGGTTGCCTTATGCCCCTGACTTGTGTCTTGTAGAGAATGAAGGCGTTGAGCATGCACATATCGAGCATGTGCAGGCAAGCCTTCCTGTACCATCGGGTGTTTCTCCTGAGACAGTCGATTTCGCCAATCATCATATCAGACTTATCAACAAGTCTCATATTTACATTATAATCAATGACGGCATCAGGCTTCATGATTGGCTCTCCCGTCCTGTAGCTGACCTTCCCAGTTCTCTTCAATTCCCCCTTGTGGATGGTGCTGATCATATTCACGACCTTCTTGTCATGCCACCTGATCGCAAGAAGCTTGTCTGACTTCTTCAGGTGAACATCTCCCCTGGATGATGATGATGCTTCGGGGAAACTAGGCCACTCTTTCCTATAGCTCCGTACAGTGCCAACAGTGCCAATACCGTGTTCAGCAAGGTATTTGGAGAGTTTCGGTGCTGTGTAGTAATTGTCTGTGTACAGCACATGATTACCACCAAAATACCTCTCCATCAGCACTTTTACAACGGAGCCAGAGAAGCCAAGGGGGTCTTTCCTGTTCACATCCATTGTGCTAGCCGAGTAGATGACAAAATCCAGGATATACCCCATCTCACAGTCACACAGCACAAAGAACTTTATCCCAAAGCGGTGGCGTTTGCTGGGGATGTACTGCATGAATTTGAGACGTCCTCTGAACAATACCAGGGATTCGTCTATGACGACTTTCTGCATAGGCCGGAAAAATCGCATAAATCGATCCCTAATCCTGTTGAGAAAATCCCTCACTTTCCACAAAGGGTCAGTTTGGGACGGGTTTCCATTGTCAGCGAAGTGCAGGTATCCAAGCAGCTGTCGGAACCGATCCCGTGACATATACTTCCCGAATATTGGGATAGTAGTTATGTCATCCATAAGCCAGTACTCCTCCAACTCATGTCTCTTTATATGGGGCATCAAAAACATTAGTACAAAGAACACATACAGCTCTCTGATCCCGACAGGCAACCACGACACTTGCTTTGGTGAGCCAATAGGTCCCAGCCCTTCTGCTGCACACTGAGCTGCATACCTATTGGTCTCATCGCTGACATGCTGCACGATTTCATCATCCATGAAGGCCAGGAAGTAATCAACAAAGTCATCTCCTGCTTTGCATGGGAAGGCAGGCTGTATTCCAGCATTTGTCATATCAAACGGTGGATTGTATGGCTGAAAATCTGCACCGTCAGACCAAACAAATGCATCCACTTGCCCTGTGCCTGGTTCAGTGGCAGGGGCAGGTTGCATTCCACTCGTTTCCCCGTGAGAAGGAGCTGAGGTGGAGGCAATGGGTGAGGCAGGAGGCAAGCGGGAGGTGGGTGAGGCAGGAGGCAAGCGGGAGGTGGGTGAGGCAGGAGGCAACGGGGAGGGGGGTGAGTGCGGGGGCGGTGAGTGGGGGGGTGGCGCGGGTGAGGGAGCTGAGCGGGGGGCAGGTGGGGGGGTTTCTGACCTGGTGCGTGGTGAAACTTGACCCTTTCTACCCCGCTTATCACCTCGCTTATCGCCCAGCTTTGCCCTCCAACTGCCATGCATCCCCTTTGTTCTAGGCCTGCCTGCACGGCCTGCACGGCCTGCCTTCCCTCGCTTTGCAGGCTTTGGTAATTCGTACTCCTCAGATGATGTAGACTGAGGAGAGGGCATGACAGATGATGATGATGATGATGTGAGGGCAATAGGGCTAGGGGAACGGGAAATTGATGGGAAATGCGTACTAGGGCCTGGTGTGGGAGACGTGAGCCTGCGCTTCACTCCCTTCCCACGTGCAATACCAGATTTGCCCATAGGAGCCTTTCCTTTCCCAGAGTAAGTTGGGGGTGGTGGGGGGGAAACAACACGATCACTTTCATCACTGTCACTATCAAAGGAAAATGGTTCACCACCAATCACTGCCAAATCATCACTGCTTGCTGTGTGTGTGTCACTTTCACTGCCACAATCAAGAGTAGTATGTACTTACTGTTTTGTCCAGCTCAGTTCTAATTTCAGGAGTGCTCAACCCCTTCTGCCTCGCCGTCGGTAGTTCCTTTACCGGTGTAGAGGTAGAGGGAACACTAGCACTAATCACTGTAGAGGAGGAAGCGAGCGACGATGAGTCGGGACGGAGCGCCATTATCACGCACAGAGCTGGACAGATACTGACTGACGCGGGTCAGGGCAGGGGTGGGGGGGGCCCCCTTGGGGTTGGAGGAGGGAGGTGTGAGATGGCTGGCGTGAAAGAACTCAACAGCTACTCTTGCGTGAGACTATTTGCGCGCCGGGAAAACGCGCGGTGTTCAAAATATTCACGATCATTCCAGAATGACACCCGCGGTTTGGTCCAGTTTTGTCACTGTCATTCTGGAATGACACCCGCGGTTAAAGGGTTAATGAATTAAACAGTGTCAGATGACATCAACTGAGTCAACTGTTTACCACATTAAGCACACTAGAAACTCTTCCCTTTACAATGATTTAATAGGTGTTTGGTGAGATTGCTTTTCAGACCAAACTGTTTACCACACTCACCACACTTGAAATTCTTCACTCCTGAATGAATTAATAAGTGTTTGGTGAGATCACCCTTCTGTGCAAATCGTCTACCACATTCATCACACTTGAAATTCTTCACTCCTGCATGAATTAATAGGTGTTTGGTGAGATCACCCTTCCGTGCAAATCGTCTACCACATTCATCACACTTGAAATTCTTCACTCCTGAATGAATTAATAGGTGTTTGGTGAGATGAACCTTCTGTGCAAATCGTTTACCACATTCATCACACTTGAAATTCTTCACTCCTGAATGAATTAATAGGTGCTGAGTGAGATCACGGTTCTGTGCAAATAGTTTACCACATTCATCACACTTGAAATTCTTCACTCCTGAATGAAATAATAGGTGTTGAGTGAGAACACCCTTCCTTGCAAATCGTTTACCACATTCATCACACTTGAAATTCTTCACTCCTGAATGAATTAATAGGTGTTTGGTGAGAACACCCTTCTGTGTAAATAGTTTACCACATTCATCACACTTGAAATTCTTCACTCCTGAATGAACTATTAGGTGCTGAATGAGATGAACCTTCCTTGCAAATCGTTTACCACATTCATCACACTTGAAATTCTTCACTCCTGAATGAACTAATAGGTGCTGAATGAGTTGAATCTTCCTTGCAAATCGTTTACCACATTCATCACACTTGAAATTCTTCACTCCTGAATGAATTAATAGGTGTTTGGTGAGATGAACCTTCTGTGCAAATCGTTTACCACATTCATCACACTTGAAATTCTTCACTCCTGAATGAATTACTAGGTGTTTGGTGAGATTATCCTTCTGTGCAAATCGTTTACCACATTCATCACACTTGAAATTCTTCACTCCTGAATGAATTAATAGGTGTTGAGTGAGATCACGGTTCTGTGCAAATAGTTTACCACATTCATCACACTTGAAATTCTTCACTCCTGAATGAACAACTGCATGCTGGATAAGACTGTTCTTAAAAGCAAATGCTTTACCACTCTTTAAACATCTGAACTGCTTAACTTCAGCTGAGGACACTGTGTCCAGGACAGTCTCATTGTCACTAAGGAACATTTTGTCACCCACCTCACATTCTAACTGTACATCTAGTTCTTCCTTTACCACCTCCAATATTTTGTCACCCACCTCACACTCTAACTGTACATCTGGTTCTTCCTTTACAACTTCCATTATTTTGTCACCCACCTCACACTCTAACTGTACATCTGGTTCTTCCTTTACCACCTCCAATATTTTGTCACCCACCTCACACTCTAACTGTACATCTGGTTCTTCCTTTACCACCTCCAGTATTTTGTCACCCACCTCACACTCTAACTGTACATCTGGTTCTTCCTTTACCACCTCCATTATATCATTCCTTCCACCTCTCTCAACTTCCATTATACTTCAGATACTCTACCTTGGTGTTAATCTTACTGTCTACCACCAACAGGATGACTTACCTTCACTGTACCAATGCTCAGTCATCAGCTGCTTCCATTACAATGAACAATAACTGTCAAAAATTCATCACTATTACTGGATAATAATTGTAATTACATAAAATGGATAAAATTTCAACAAAGACTATTCTTCCTTCAACCCTTTGGCTGCAACCCATCATTACACAGCCTAAATTCTTAGAAAATGAATGTGCTAATTATAACTTTGTTGTTACTTTTCCAACAGGAAATGACCATGAAGTTTCCATTTTTTGTGTGTGATAATGGTCAAAATGTATCTTTCTCTACGAGAAAATTGTGATCCTCTGAGAAAAAAAAAATGCAATAATAATTTTTGCTATTGTGTAATTTTGCAATAATGACGAGATTTATGTCAAGCAAGGTTTTTCACTTGTATATCCACACTACAAACATGTACACTGTTCTTTGGCACATAAGAGAGATCAAAATTTACCGTTCATGTACAAGAAAATTGTAATGTTCTCAGAACAAAATGCGAAAATAGTTTTTGCTATTCTCTAATTTTGCTATAATGACAAGATTATTTACTTCAAGGAAGGTTTTCCACTTGTATATGTACACTATACACAATGTTTTTTTGGCACATAAACAAAATAAAAACTTACTGTATTTATACAAAAACAACAGATGTGTGGAAGGAAATTTGTTTTTTTTGGCTGCGGATTGAAGTCGCCTGACGCATCATAAAGAATAATTAGTAGGGCGACCACAATCACCTACCACAGCCAAAGGATTAAACACTGCAAACACGTGAATGCTTCTGAACCGTAACTTTAAATATACAGATCACTGCTGAGTCAAGCTGTCAATTCAGACTGATATTACCACCATCTTCCTTATTTCAATAGCTGCTACCTACTGTCTCTGCAGCAACAGATACTGCAAAGGATACCACACCAGGTAAATCATCCAAAATCAGTTCCTATGTGAGAAAAAACAAATCTTCCACAGGACACTACATAGATAATAACCCATAAGTTGTTTGGCGAGGTACCTCTTGCTGGATATGCTAACACAACATAAGATGTGCCCTCAGTCCTGTTTTATACTTATCATCCATTACTCAGGCAGCACCCTGATGACGACAGTGTTTACAACTGCTTTACTGCTCTGACTCCAGCTGTGAACCTGGAACAACAGTCGCCTTTAGACCAGCATCTCCATCAACTTAATAACACCGTCCAATGAACCCTGCTTTTGCATGAGCTCATTTATGCTGTGGAGAGAGGGAAAGAAAAAATCAGATTCATTTTATGGTTATTCAATTTGCACTGCAATAAAAGACACACGAAAATGTATATAAAAAAAGCTAAAGAGTATAAGAGAGAAGTGGAAGAACGACTGGGCAAATATGAATTGGAGCAGATGGGAGACATGGAAGGTGTGTGTAGGATATTTACAGAAGAAATATGTGCAGCATGTGATGTGGTGTGTGGATGGAAGAGAAGACGGAGGGGGGTGCAAGAAACAGCGTGGTGGACTGAAGAGGTGAGACAGGCTGTGGCACAAAAGAAGAAAGCATACAATGAATGGATGAGAAATAGGGGCATGGAAGAAGTTGAGAGGCGGAAGAGAGAGTTATATGTAGAGAGAAAGAGAGAGGTGAAAAGATTAGTAAGAGAGAGTAAGAAGAGAGTGGATGAGGAATTTGGAAGGAATTTGAGTGTAAAGTGGAGGGACTGTAAGAGAATGTTCTGGAAAGAGGTGAAAAGAGTAAGACAGGGTGGAAGTGACGTTAGCAGGGGAGTGAAAGATAAAAATGGTAGATTACTGGTGGAGAAGGAAGAAAAAGTGAGCAGATGGAGAGAACACTTTAAGGAATTGATGAACATAGAGGATGGAAGTAATGCGAGTATAAGTGGCTGGGGAATGGCTGGGAGAAGAAGGGAGGTGAGAAGACAGGAAGAAATCAGTAGGATAGAAGTTGTGGAAGCAATGAAGAAAGTTAAATCGGGGAAAGCCCCAGGAATTGATGGAGTGTGTGGTGAAATGCTGAAGCATGGGGGAGAGATAGTAGTAGAATGGATGCGGAAGATGTGCAGATTGGCCTGGGAGGAAGGCAGAGTCCCGAAGGATTGGAAGTCAGGTATAATTATTCCCTTGTACAAAAGGAAAAGGGGAAAAAGAAGTGTGTGGTAATCATAGGGGCATTTGTCTTCTTAGTATAATAGGAAAAGTGTATGGTAGGATACTTATTGACAGAGTTAGAGAAAGAACAGAGAAATTAGTTGGAGAAGAACAGGGAGGCTTTAGGAAGGGAAGAGGTTGTGTAGATCAGATATTCATTCTTAGATCTTTAGTGGAAAAGTTTCTACAGAAGGGAAAGAAGTTGTATGCGGCTTTCATGGATTTGGAGAAAGCATATGACAGGGTGGATAGACAAGGATTGTGGAAAGTGTTAAGAATATATGGAGTAGATGGGAAGTTGTTGAATGTTGTGAAGAGTATGTACGATGGTGCGAAGGCTGCAGTGCGTGTGGATGGTGAACTAAGTGAATTTTTCTCTTTGAAAGTTGGGTTGAAACAGGGATGTGTCATGTCTCCATGGATGTTCAATCTGTACATGGATGGGGTAATAAAAGAGGTACAAGGTAGGGTAGTGGATGTTGGAGAGGCCCTGGTGAGAGAGGATAGTGTTTGGAAACTCCCTGTACTGTTGTTTGCAGATAATACTGTGTTGTTGAATGAAGACGAAGGGGAGCTGCAGGGCTTGGTGGATGAGTTTGGGAGAGTGTGTAAGAAATGGAATTTAAAGGTTCAATGTAGGGAAGAGTAAAGTGATGGTCTTTGAGAGAGGTGAAGTCAGTGAATGTACAACGTGGTTGGATGGTGAGGAATTGGAAAATATGAGTACGTTTAAGTACTTGGGTAGTGTAATGAGTAAGGATGGAGGTTTGGAGGGTGAAGTCCTTAAAAGGGAAGAAAGGTTGCTGGTTCTCTGAAAGCAGTGATAAGAAACAGGGAAGTGAGCATGGAAGTGAAAAAGTTACTACATGACAGTATTGTGATACCAACTCTAACATATGTAAGTGAAGCTTGGACGTTGTTGGAAGGACACAAGTCAAGAGTGATAGCAGTGGAAATGAGTTATTTAAGAGGAGCCTGTGGAGTCACATGGAGAGACAGGCTGACGAATGAGGATATAAAGGAGCGTTGTGGTGTGGATGTGGATGTGATAGGAAGTGTTATGAGGAACACACTGAGGTGGTTTGGCCATGTGGAGAGGATGGAGGGTGAAAGACTGATGAAGAGAGTGTATGTGAGTGAGGTGGAGGGGGGAGGAGGGAGGGGGAGGCCGAGGATGAGATGGAGGGATGGGGTGGAGAGGTATATGAGAGAGGGGGGGTGTGAGTTGGGAGCAGGGCAGTGAAATGGCGGGGGACAGGGCGACTTGGAGGTAATTTGTTTGTGGCCACCCCAAACGGGATTGAGGCATCTGGCAATAGATAGATAGATAAAGAAAAAATACTGTGCCTTTGTCTTATTAAGGGCTGGTTTGTAAATCTCTGTGTACAACATGAACTGTTATAAACAAAAAATACAATTTATTTAACATTTAATATCACTTTACTCTGACATTCATGATCAATACATCTTCAGCCCTTAAAATGTGACATTCCTTCCATGAGTAATCATCAAGTAACTGCTATATTATTTTTGGAATGTATTCTGAATTTCCTGCCACCTCATTATTGTGCATCAGAGACATGGATACCATCAATAGTGGCAGTTTGACAGTAAGCCACACGACTGTAAACATTCCTGTATAGAAGAGAGAGAGAGAGAGAGAGAGAGAGAGAGAGAGAAAAAAAAAACTTTTTAAAGAGCCAAAAGAGGGACCTTTGGGAAAATTTATGATTCACTTCTCTCCAATACCAAAACAAGGAGATTCTTAAGCTTCTTTTTGTGCAGATTCCATTTGCACAGTGCACGGTATAACCTGGTAATACATTAGCCATGCAAACCAATGGTTTACAGTACAACACTTTATAAAGGCAGAGCCAGAATCATCAAGATGAAGATTTGAGTCTTGGCACAATCATTACCTTTTAGCTGCAGTCTGCAGAGTCCACATCAGCTCCTCTGATGAACTGACTGCAAGCTGCCTTGTGCGTGTCCAGCTGTTCTCTCACCACACACCTGAATCACAGATCACTTCATTACATACACAACAGTAGAGTATCCAGTGGACAAGTACTTAATGTTACATCAATGCAACTAATAATACTTTTAGAGGTCACTGGCCTGGAATCAACAGATTAATATGTACTTCCTGAGGAAATACAGAAACCAGTAAAACTTAAATGTAAAGTATTCCTAAAAACAAAGATACATACAGCAATTGTAATTACATAATTTAAACAATGACTGAAGGTAGTAGGTGGTGGCAACCATCATCCACTCACTTGATGTATGGTAGTACTGAACTTCTCCCTTCCCCCTTCTAATTTTAATTCTGTGTCTGCCTTCCTCTCATCTTACCTCTCCCTTCCCCTGCTGTTATTTTTTATTACTTTCCTTTCCATATCAGGTGGCTCTATGCTCAGTGACAAGCCTAACAGTTTCCTATAACCCAGGAAACCATTAAAACTCCAGCTGATAACAATACAACCACACTATAGGGTGAAGTGGAGCCTGCTATGGTGCCCCTGTTAACTGGGTGAGGAGATGCAAAAGTGGCATTCATCCAGGAACCAAATCACAGTATTCCCTGCACCCTGCTTGGGTCAGGCACTGTCAGCCACAAACGAACATCAGGTCATTACATGGGACAACCCTGTGGTGTTGCTTGCCTGTAGCTGATGGGTCTGCTTGGCCAGACAGTCTGGGGTTGATCAGCAACAAAAAACAACCACTGACTATCACACATCTGGCAAGTCCTGTGTGGTGATATGGGTGCCAAGTTACTCCACCTAGTGCCACCTCTGCACCACTACACAATAGGTAGCTACTGACTGCTCTCACATGTGTTTCCATATGTAGACTAGATGCTTCCAATATCAGCCTAGTGCTGTTACACTGACTTATTCTACGTTCTGTCACCGCCAAAACCCTCTAGAATCATAGGACTTACATTCTACGTTCTGTCACCACCAAATCCCTTTAGAATTATAAGATGTTAAAAATGGTAACTGCACTGGATTCAGTCATACGAGGTGCTATCCAAAATTTTCAGGACAGGGATCACGACTCCTAAATGGATTATAGTAGCGCGATTCGCCTCTAGATGACAGTACACTCAACCCTGGATTTCCCGGACTAACAGGGGGGGAGACCAGTCTGGGAATCACAAAAGTCCGGCCCCACATCCCATTCCCTGGACTATTACCATCCTTTGTCCGAATTCTCCAATACTGTCCGGCAATTATTCCGATATTCTAAAGCATTCAGGTATGTAGGCTACATATACCAACATAACTAACATACACAGTACATAAAATAATAACAGTGACACAATAACAATAATAATAACTGACACAATAGCAGTACAGTATTTTGCTAGCTACAACCCTAAGAATGGTTGTTTAGACAGTTGTTGACGAGAATGTGGAGGGTATGATCGAGGAAGATCAGAAAGCTGAGGAAAAAAAGGAAAATGAACAAGGAATGGAACACCACGAGGTGAACCAACCACTCATCAGATGACTGAGATACAAACACGCAGTCATCAAATGTGATCTCGATCTTGGACAGAATTGGCAATTTTAATTGGAAAATATTTTAATCTTTATCACCATATAGGTTTTCACATCTAATTATTTGAAATGCAGTAAAATGGGATTATGGCATCTGGCAATAGATAGATAGACAGTAAAAAATTTGTGCTTAATTTAATCATTCACAGAAAATCAGGATTCAGAGTGAAAACTGCTTGAAGACAGCAGAAGTGTTTTGCCTCTAGCCTAACAACTCACCTTGACGGACTTTTGTTTTGTATAAATATCGATTTACAATGCAGATACATTTTTTTGTACTAAATACTTATGCAAAATAGAAGTCTGTCAAGGGGGCCAACATTGGCCAACCACTCATCAGCTGACCGAGATACAAACACTGATGATCTGAAGGGGAAATATCTGTTAACATTGGCGCATTTTAGCTCTGAAACCTAATTTATTAATTGGGTTATAATAAGTACATTTTTTTTAGCGGATTTCAGATAATTAGGTGTGTATGAGCCACCGTGGCGAAAACAAATATATATATATATTTTCCAGTGAAAAGTGCCAATTCAGTCTTTAGTCACACCGAGTTGGGTGAGCTAAGTGAGTAGGAATGGATTCCACTGACTTTGTTCGTTTCGTTTCGTTTCGTTTTTAAAGGCTCCAACATGCTTGCATGTGTCGAGCTTGGTCACCTAATGGCGGCTCTCCACGCTGCACGATCCATTGCAGCCTCCCTGTTCAGTCCCTTAACCCTAAGGTCACACTTAATGACCTCGTCCCATGTCTTTCTCGGACTACCCCTCATAACCCCACCCCCAATATTAACACTTCTCACCTTCCTCACCCAATTATCATCCCCCATCCTCTCTATATGTCCAAACCACCTCAATCTACCTCTCCTCATCACAATATCAATACACTCCAGTCCCATCCTACCTCTCAACTCTTCCATCATAAACCCAGCCCCTCCAGACCTTGGACGCAGGGACGCACTGCACATCCACCTAATCATTGTCATTTCTGTATGTCTGAGCCAGCGAATATCTTCCTCCTTCACTGCCCAGGTCTCACTTTGTCCGTAATAAAATATTTTTTTTTGTTATTTATGAATTTTATCGTGTCCAAGCCTGCCTTAAATTTTACTGTGTTATGCACTAAACCATTTACAGTGGCATTTGAGAAAGGTAAGAGGCAAATGGGATATTGCCACGAGTTAGGAACTGGTGGGGTGAAGCAGATTGGTGGCCAAGATGCATTTCATGTATGAAAATATCTTCTTGTGTGTTACAAATGGCCTTTATCGAGTCAAAACCTTACTAAAATTATACTATGTTGTGCACCAGACTGCTTATAGTTTTAAATGAGAGAATAACGGCCGGACTTTTGTGAAAATCCCGGACTTGTACGGGATTTGTCCAGCATTTGATAATATTGCCCAGCCTCAGTCCGTGTCTGGAAAATCCGAAATCCGGGAAACGGGTCCGCCAAATCGAGGGTCGAGTGTACTATCATGCACTGTGAGTCAGTGTCACAGGGCGAGGAGCTAGGCGGACGTGGGGATTTGTGACATTCATTTGTCTGCTCTTGCGCATGTGCTGTCAGGTGATTTTAGGATAGATATAAAAAACGAACAGTGACTTTACATCAAATTTCTGCAAATCTCAGAAAAAGTGCAAAATAGACCCTGACAATGATTCAACAAGTGTTTGGTGAGCAATCTCTTGGTCGGACACAGGTGTCTCAGTGGTAGACACAGTTCAAAAATCAGTTGGCAATGACAGCCACACAGGGAGGCCCTCAACCAGCACAACTCCTCAGAATGTCACAAAAATTCAGCAGCTCATCCATGAAGATCGACATCGGAGCATTGATGATATTGGTGAGGAGGTGAGAATTAGTTTTGTGACATGTCAGAGGATTCTAACTGAAGAATTAGGCAAGTACTGCATCACAGCCAAATTTGTCCTCAGGCTCCTGACAGCTGACCACATGCAGCAATGCGTCGATGACTGCACTGAGCTTCTCGGACTTGCCTCTGATGAAGCCTTCTTGTCCAGGCCCTCTATGACTTTTTTCTGTTCCCAAAAATGAAGATTAAGCTGAGAGGGCATTGTTTAGACACCACTGAGGATATCCAGAATGAACAGCAGGAGGTGCTTGACACTCGTCAAAAAGGACTTCCAGGGAGCATTTCAGCAAGGGAGGAAGCGCTTGGACCGCTATATCAATGCGCAAGGGAACTACTTTGAGGGTAATGGTGGCCAATAGGAGCTATGGTGAGTTTTCAAATTCATATAACACTAGTCCAGAAAATTATGGATAGTACCTCGTGTGTAACCCTTCCAGTTCAGTATATTTTTCCATGAGCTGAATAAATTTCTCCCTAGATATCCATAATAATTAAGACAGGACAATATGAGCCTAGTTCAATACTTATTACTACAAGCCAAGCCTTACTGAATCTATTCAAACACACATGTTACATCACTTAAACTGTCCAACCTAACAATATACCTTAACCCAACTTAACCAAGCTAACCCTAACCTAACCTAACACAATTTTGTTTCATTTCATTTTTAAAGGCTGCAACATGCTTGCATGCATTGGCCTTGGTCACCTAATGGCGGCTCTCCATGGTGCAAGATCTATTGCAGCCTCCCTGTTCAGTCCCTTAACCCTGAGGTCACACTTAATGACCTCGTCCCATGTCTTTCTCGATCTACCCCTTATAACCCCACCCCCAATATTAACACTTCTCACCTTCCTCACCCAATTATCATCCCCCATCCTCTCCACATGCCCAACCCATCTCAATCTACCTCTCCTCATCACAACACCAATACACTCCAGTCCCATCCTACCTCTCAACTCTTCCATCATAAACCCAGCCCCTCCAGACCTTGCACGCAGGGATGCACTACACATCCACCTAATCAGTGTCATTTCTGTACGTCTGAGCCTGCGAATATCCTCCTCCTTTACTCCCCAGGTCTCACTACCATACAGCACTACACTCTTAACCCATGCTGCATACAAAGACCCCTTAGCATGTAGGGAGAGTCCTCTCAATGTTAGGAGAGGCAACAGCTCCCTTAACTTCTTCCAACCACTTCTCACCCTAGCCACAGAGCTAGCTCCAGCGCAACCTCCAGCACACAACATGTCTCCCAAATAACAAAACTCTTCCACACACTCAAGAGATTCACCAGCAAGTTCAATCCTTTCATGCCTGACAATCTCCACCTGCTCTCCCCGACATGCCGTACACCTAAATCAGCATTATTTCGCAGTCTAACTCTGATACCACTACATCTGTTGTGCACCCATTTATCACAAACACCACACAAGAGGGAATTACTTCCCATGCCCTTGTGGCAAACTGCACATGGCCACTCTCCCTCATCTTTGACAGTACTGCCACCAAGCCTAGATATCATCACTTTTGTTTAATCTGCATTTACCGTTAAGCCCTTGTGCCCCATACCATCTCTCCACTTCCTAAACCTTTCCTCCGCCTCCCTTTCGTTCTCTGCAATCAACACCAAATCATCAGCATACAACATCTCCCATGGAAGTCCGTTTCTGAAGTCATGTGAGAGGGCTTCAAGTACCATGATAAACAACATGGGACTCAAAACTGACCCCTGATGTACACCAACGTTCAAAGAAAACTCATCACTCAAATTTCCATTCACTCTTACCTGGGTGCAAGCACCCACATACATACCTATAACCACCCTAACCAGCCACTCCTCCAAGCCAAGCTTTCTCATTGCCCACTTCACCATCTCTCTAGGGACTCTGTCAAAGGCCTTTTCCAAATCAACAAAAACAAAATACAGATCCCTTTTCTCCCCAATATATTTTTCCTGAAGTCTAAACTAAATTTATTTAACCATAATCTAGCCTAATCTAACCTAAACTAACCTATGGTAACTTATCCAAACAGTCTGTAATATCATAAATCAGGTTAGGATAATAATTTGGCATTAACCTGCCACGTGCCAGTGCCATTTTAATACGGTCTGACATAATTCCACGGCCAGTGCCAGTGCCGTTTTAAAACGGTTTAAAATAAAAAACTTCACTGTGACACCATTTTTCATGATTCGTGGGTAAAAATTGGCAGGCATGTAAGGTAACTGTTCCTCTACCATCCCCCAAGCTGTCAAGGCCATACACTCACTCGCTCTCCTGCTCACGCTCGCTCTGCCTCATTCTGCCTGTGTGCCCCACCCAGTGCTGTACACAGTGAAGGGATTTTGTAAATATTTTCATGTAAATGTAAGTTGTAAATATTTTCAATGAAACCTATTTAAGATACATACGAAAACAAAAGTAAAAATGATCTGAGGCTTTCTTTTAAAGGCTATTTATACAATAGCAATACTTTTTCCATTACTTTAAACTGAAAGTAACATACTGTTACGAAATAATAACGTAATGAGTAAGAATTAGTCTGAAAGAGAGAGGGGGAGAGAGCAGGAGTTAGAGACAGGGATAGTTAGAGGTGTGTGTGTGTGTTCTTACTTAACTGTTCTTACCTAATTGTATCTTTACAGGAATGAGTCAAGCTTGTACTGTCCTGTGTCTTAAACCATATTTATCATACATATCTTTAGATTTGTGAATTGTTTTGGCACACACTATTTCATTTGGTAGTGCATTCCGCTGATCAGTTGCTCTATTTGGGAAACTAAATTTCCTTACGTCTTTATCAACTCTCTTTCTGTGCAGTTTTTTGCAGTGTCCTCTTGCTGATGCTTCCCCATTGGTTAAGTAATCATTTATGTCTATTTTCTCCTTCCCTAATATGCATTTATATAGCATAATCATGTCACTTCTTTTCCTTCTCTCCTGTAATGTTGGTAGATTCAGTTTTTTTAGTCTTTCTTCGTAGCTTAGATCCCTTAAGCTTGGTACCCATCTTGTAGCGGCCCTTTGAATTTTTCCAATGTTGTCTATGTGTTTTTTTGAGATGAGGACTCCAGACTACTGATGCATACTCCAGGGTTGGTCTGATGAATGATGTTATTATCTTTCTTAGCATGTCTTCATTTATGTATGTGAACGTTATTCTCAGTAATCCCTCTACTTTCTGGACGCCCACTTTCCGGACATCCCCACTTACCAGACATTGTGGGCCTGGACCATCGGAAACGAAAATGGCCAAAAAAAGAAAAAAATCCCCCCAAAATCCTAATTTTTTCCCACCCGTAATTTCAAATTGCCGCGTGGCGCCAAACAGCTGTTTACACCATGCCCCCTTCACCCCTTCCTTCCTCCTCCCTTCCCCCTTCCCTGTCAGGGTTGCCGTTTGTTATTTTTCATTACCAAATGTGGGCCAATTTGGTATTGAAAAATTTGTTTGGTAATGAATCAGAATAATGCATTACCAAACGGATTTTTCACATGTATGAGGATACACAGGATGGAGATGGTGGATTGTTTGCTCTCTCCGATTAATCTGCTATCCCACATAGCGTGAAAATAATCAACATGCTGTTAATTATAAGGAGAGTGATTACATGTATTTCCACTTGTATATATAATTAGTGAAGAATAAATGCTAGCTTTACGAATTTGGTAATGAAAAGTTAAATTTGGTAATGAAAGTTGAGCATATTGGTAATGTGGCCGTTGCGATCTGGCAACTGTGTTTCTCCGACATCAACAGTTACTCCCTAACTTCGATTGTGAATAGATGCTTATCGCACTGGAAGCCACACGTGCTCGTTTTTTGTGAATAAACAGTGAATAAACTGCAATACCTCGCCTCTAGACCACATGGGAATTTACAGTGTTGTGCAGTGTTAAGAAATCTGAACTTAGAGTGCAAAGGATCAACTGTGGAGTGCAAATTGGCAGTTTATCTGGCGGTTAGAACTGCAGTGGTGCAGTTAAGAACAATGTGCAGTGTTAAACAATTATAACTCACAGCGCAAATAATTAAGTGCAGAACAACACTGGAGTACTGTATGTGCTTCAAGAGCATTTTCATCACTGCCAAAACCTTAGAAAGGCAGCCACAAACGTGATATAAGTACCCTGGCTGAGGTACAGTCATTTTTAATTCCTCATTCTTTGGTTCCTTTTCATTCATTTCATGCTTTATGTCCATTATTGGTGTGAATAGGGTCTTAAATAGGTTTAAATAGGTGCTCTGCATGTCCGGTAGGGAGTTATTTAGGTGGCTTTCAAAGTTAGGCTGCATTAGGGTCTATAAGTACCAGTCCAGGAGGCTGGTGCCTACTATCTGGACAGGACCACTTTCCAGATGTGCCTTTGGCTCTATTACGTCGGATAGTGGAGGGATTACTGTATTTGCAAGCAGTGTATACATGTTCCGTACCTTCTCACTGATGTGGTCAGCCGGAGATACTCTGTTATTGATAATCACACCTAGGTCCTTCTCTCTTTCTGATGTGTGTAGGGTTTTATTTCCAAACTTATAATCCCAATCAGGTCTTCTTCCACTTTTACCAAACTTGATTACATGACACTTGTCCACAATGAATTTCATTTGCCATGTATTACTTCATTAATGAAGTTTATTTAATTCTTCTTGTAGCTGTTTACAAGAGTCTGTGTTAGTATTTCTCCTTTGTATTTCTGCATCATCTGCAAACATATTTAGATAGCTTTCATTTTCAGTGTTACTGTCTATATCATTTATATAAACTAAAAACATGATTGGTGCCAGCACTGAGCCCTGTGGAACTCCGCTAGTCCCTTCTCTCCATGATGAGTAATTTCCCCTTAGTACTGTTCTCATTTCTCTTTTTATGAAAAAATTCTGCATCCAACAATACAGTTTGCCTCGGATTCCTCCTTGATGGTACAGTTTCCATAGAAGTCTTTGGTGCGGTACTCTGACAAATGCTTTTTTGAAATCTAATTAGATACTGTCCACCCATCCTTCTCTTTTCTGTAATGTTTCTGTTGCTCTGTCATAGTAGCTCAACAGATTAGTAACACATGATTTTCCTTTTCTGAAACCAAACTGTCTTTCTGTTATCATATTGTGTTCTAGATGATTTACCCAAGCTTTTCTTATCAGCTTTTCTAATACCTTGCTTACAACACTGGTTAGTAATATTGGTCGGTAGTTGAGTGGATTTTGTCTATTCCCTTTCTTGAATAAGGGAACAATGTTTTCTTCCAAATATCAGGTAGTTTACCTTGTCTCAAGATAATGGCTTACTTAACTCCTTTGCACATTCATGTAGTACCCAACATGAAATTTCATCAGGACCATTTGCTTTTCCTTTGTCTAATTTACTTAACTCCTGTATTTCTTTTTCTGATATTTGTATATCTGGTAGTACGTGTGGGCATGCATGTTCCACACAATCCCTCTCAAACTTTTTTCTTCTCTAAAAACTGATGGGAAATTCTTATTTAGTGCTTCACAAATATTCTTCTCTTGTGTACAGGTGATTCCCTCTTCCGTAGTGGATTGTATTTTATCTTTTACTTTGGTTTTGCTTCTGATGTAGCTGTAAAACAGGTTCGGTTGATCACTGCTTTTATTTATGGTATCCTCCTGAAGCTGTTTTTGGACTTCCCTCCTTATTCATGTATAATCGTTTCTTGCCTGTTTATAGTTGTTATATGCCCTTTCACTATTGAGTCTTCTGTATCTATTCCACAGCAAATCTCTTTTTTCGTTTGATTTTTTACAGTCTGTATTGAACCATTCCTTCCTTTTCTTTTCTGCTTCTTTGTGCTGTGGGATGTACTTCCAGACTCCTATTTCATAAAGTTCACAGAATTTTTTATAAATAGCATTTAAATCTTGTCCTCTAAGCTCCTTTTCCCAATCAGTTTCAAAAAGGTACTTCTGTAAGTCATGATAGTGTCCCTTTTTATAGTTTAGGCTCTTTTTGTAACTTTCATTGCTGTTAACTATGTCATATGCAATCCTGAAGTTGCAGTTTAGTACTGCATGGTCGCTTTTGCCGAATGGAGGGTGATATATTAAATTGTCAATATAGTTTTCTTGCCTAGTAAATATAAGATCTAGCATTGAAGGTACATCGAGTCCTCTTTTTCTGGTGCTTTCCCTTACATGTTGCATTAGGAAAAACTCCTGCATGAGATCCAGGAGCTTTTGGTCCCAACAGCTTTCTTGGCTTATTATATCTAGAGTATTTCAATTTATATTGTATTAAAGTCCCCAGTTAGTATAATTCTTTCTGATTTCTCTTCGATTCTATGTAGTAATGATCTTAAACTCTGAATTGTACTCTCCACCAGATCCTCATATTCGCCTCTTTCCCATGTGTTTGATCTGGGTGGCATGTACAAATTGGCTACAATTACTTTCCCTTCAGATGTATTGATCTCTACTGCAATCAGTTCTACTTGTGAGGGTATATCTGGTTCTATTTCTTTGACTTTTAGATTTTTCTTAGTTAATATTATAATTCCTCCTCCCTCTTTTAAGTTCCTATCTCTTCTCCATATATTGTATTCCTTTAAGTTTAGGATGTCATTTGAAATCCTTGGTGTTAATTTTGTTTCAGTCAGGCATATTATATGTGGTTCATTTTCTCTGATATAATCATTCATCTCTAATAATTTAGGTACCATTCCATCCACATTTGAGTACATCAACTTAATCATCTTGTTTATATACTTGTCATGACTTGGTTCTACTACCTTCCTCCTTTTTATTCCCTCCTGTTTATGTACCGCTTTCTTACCTGCAATCCAATTACTTTGTAAAAAAATGTATTCTTCTCCTCTTCTGATCTTCCCTCATTTTTTGTTTCTGCTTCCTCCCTCTTCTCTTTCAGTAATTCCAGTTCCTCTTGTGTTAGGCATCTTTTTATCCACACATTCTTGAACTCTTTTTTCCATAAGATTCTTTGCATTTTTTAGTATCTCCACCACAGTGTTTACACTCTGGAAGGTTACCTTGAAGTGGCCTTGACTTGTTTCTCTCATATTTCCCCAACCTTTTGTGTTCCTCTATGTCTTTACTACAGATTTCCTCGGATACTTCCTTCAATATGCTCATTACATTTGCCATCTCCTTTTCGTCTCTTGAGGTCTTGTTTCTTACTTCTTCCTCCTCTATACCAGTGATTACTATAGATTTGTTGATATCTGCTGAATCTCTGACTAATTTAGGATTGTTGTGGATTATTCTTTTCACTTCCTTTTTAATGCTTTTTTCTTCCACCCTTATTTCTAAGTCTTTCTTTACTTTCACCATTTCAGCATATGTGGTTTCCACATCATTTTTGTAGCTCTGCACAGGTTCATTCACCTGTGTTATCTTCTCCTCAGTATCACTACTCTGATCTATCAGACTGCTTCCTTGCCTAATTGTCTCTGTATTATTTTTGAACTCTTCCTTAATACTCTCGTGGTTGACTACTGTACTTGCCATTTCACTAATTTTCCTCCTGAGTGAACCCACTTCTACTGTCAGTTCATCTATGGTTGTGTCTTTCTTGTTTACTTCCTTTCCTAATTTTTCTATTTCTTTCTTTTGCAAGTGCATCTGTTTCTTAATTTCATCAATCTCATGCCGAAAAGCCATCTCTAGTCTGTGTTCTCGTTCTACCAGTTCATTGTAAGTCTCCATTTCAACTAGTTCTTGGTAGAAATCATCATCCTGCTTTCTACCTTTATCCCTTTTCTTTTCCAAATTTGCCTTACTAAAGTATGTGGCCATCATGCAGTACTAAAAGCACATATACTACTTTCATTCAGTTCTGCTACTGGCTAAAAAAGGTAATGGTGTTACCACCATCGCTATTAAAATAGTACCGGCGCTGTGTAGCGCCGCTACTAATAGCAGCGCTATTCCCAGCTTTGCACCAGTTGTAGAATTTTTCACCATAGAGTGGCTTCCTCAGTGGATAGAATCATGGAGAATTAGGAAACAATACCGTTTTTACCGGGTATGAGTTAAATTTGTGAGAGACTTGGTAAGAAATGAGATAACCAACTACATACGACATAGTGCTGTCTACCCGGAAATGAAACTTGCTGTGACCTTTTGGTATTAGGCAAATAGTGACAAAGCAATGAAGATAGTTTTAGGTTATCACAGCCAACAGTCAGCCAAGTGATCACACAGATGTTTGAAGCCGTAGTTACACCAGAAATAAGAGTCATTCATTTCCAATGGATACTATTGATATTCAAAGAAAGCAGGCAGAATTTTCAGGGAAGGCAGGCAGAATATTCAGGGAAAGCAGGCAGAATACTCAAAGAAGGCAGGCAGAAAATCTGAAAAAATCAAGAACAACATTGAAGGAAAGCAGTCAGAATATTCAAGGAAAGAAGACAGAATATTCAAGGAAAACAGGCAAAATTAACACAACTGTTAACTTTTTAGAGTATTAATCTGAAATGTATGTCAGGAAAGGATATGGTGCATTTGTAGATCATAATTTAAGCATACAGTTGCACACAAATACACTTGGTACTGACAGAGTATGTTCTTGTGTACGGAACGGTGCTTGACAGTGTTGTGGATACGAGAGTGGTGAGAGGATGATTGGGAGGTTTGTCTTTTCATATGGCTGTGGTATGGAAGGTAAAGCTGGGAGGAATAAAACTAAGAGGGAGAGAGAGAGAGAGAGAGAGAGAGAGAGAGAGAGAGAGAGAGAGAGAGAGAGAGAGAGAGAGAGAGCAGTGAAGGCAAAAAAAACTGAAATTGAAGAAACAAAGAAACCAGCAAGTGTCTGATGAATACATGGAGGAGGTGGGTGCAGCAGATAAAACAAATTATATAACATGGTGGGATAAGATATAGGGTGGTGGGATAAAGAGGGAGAAGTGGCAAGAGTGGATGCAGAAAGGGACTCAAATGAAAGAAGAGAGCACACTGACAGTAAAGCATTCAAAGAGATTAATACAAAGTGTAATGCTAGGTGTTTTAGGGTCGGCTTCCCGTCCCTCTAATGCCTAGCGTATAGCTGGGTTCTCTTTCTAGACCGGAGCTTAGACAAATAGGAGAGAGGCAGGACACAAAAACTCAAGGCAACAACCTTACATGTGTATTACTAAATTCTACAGTGGAACGGATAGATGTCACAAATACAGGTAAACTGGACAATTGTAATTCTTAGGTCTAGATATGGGTTGTTAATATCACGCAGGATACTACTCAGGACAAGGTCGGGTAAGGTGAATAGCACGTAGGGCAGAGGGGTTATGCACTATTATTGCAAGAAGTCCAAGTTCTATATATGGGTGGAAATGGGTGGCACTATTTCACCGTAGGTAATAATTACTTTAACACTGGGGCCTGCGTATGATCTTGGTTACGATTTGGTAGCAAGTTCACAGCGATAGACCCGTACTTCACTGTCTTTTTGTGTTCACTGTTGCACTGTTACCTTGTTTATTCCACCACTCTTTTATATTGCCCCTGATGCTTTTCTCACTGACTTCCTTTTTACTGTTAATTCACTGTTCTGCCTTTACTTCACTATGTCACGGACACTGTGCTCTCACTGTCACTCCTTTTCGGGTCTGGGTATCATGGTGGTCAGGTACAAGGGCAGCGGAGGTGACAGCCTCACTACTGACGGGGCTGGGTTCTGCCAGGGGCCTCTGTGCTCAGGGGCCACGGGATCATGGGTAAGGGCGTCCTCTCTCATCCGGGGCTGCTGGTGGTGAAGAGTCCCACGCTTCTGGGACTTGGGGCGGGAGTACGGCCCTCCTGGCTGGGGTCGAATAGCTGCCAGAACTTCTCGCTCAGGCGCCTGACAGAGGACGAAGATCTCAGGAGTCTGGGTGTAGGGAGGTCCCGCCTGGTGGTCCTGGGGGCAGTCTGGAGGTCCCAAGGGCTGCGGTCCCCTGTGTTCAGGGACGCCGTCAGGAGGGGGCTCCAGCATCAGCCTACATCAGGGCCCGTTAGTCGAGTCCTCTCAGGATCCAGCTGCAGGAAGAAGAGCCCAGTGGTAGTCACGGGGCCTCTCCAGTACTCCTCCAGGCCGGGGGCTCCCTCTGGGTCGTAGGTGGGTGGGCAGGAGTCAGCACCTGACGGAGGAGCGGCTACTGGCCGTCTCCTACCGTAGGGCCCAGCTACTGGCCGTGGTCTTCTAGGGGCACGGCTACCGGCCGTCGCTAAGACCCGGATACTGGCCGTGGCCTGGGGGAAAGGGCAGCTACAGGCCGATTCAGGGGCACCTTCAGAGCGGCTACTGGCCGTCTCCTGACAAAGCCAGGAGCGGCTACCACCCGTCTCCTGGTTACCTCCGGAGCGGCTGCAGGCTGTCTATTGTAGGAGGGTCAAGCGGCTACAGGCCGTCTCTCGAGGGACACCTTCAGAGCGGCTTCTGGCCATCTCCTGACGAAGGCAGGAACGGCTACAGGCCATCTCCTGTTTACCTCCAGAGCGGCTGCAGGCTGTCTCTTGTAGGAGGGTTGAGAGGCTACCGGCAGTCTCAGGGGTGCTGATTGGAGCTGGAGTAACAGCTCCACCCCGTGGTTGTTGGTGGTCGGCTCGCCCGGAAGGTAGTCTCATATTCCTGCTGTGGTGGCGGTGGGCGAGCTCTGGGTCATAGGGGTGCGCGGCCCAAGCAGACTTATGTCCTTGTCGCCTGTAGTTCAGGTGCACTGTATATGCTCCTTGGTGGGCCCCTTCTGGGGGTGTTGAGTTGCCCTCAACAACATTATACTGCATTTTACCATCATCTGCTGGGAAAAGTCACGTCCCTGTGACTGGAGGTGGTAAACTTTGGTGTCGTAGGTTTGGTAGACTGGCTGTAGGTGTTGGAGGAGGGCGTGTCAGGCTGTGGTGGCAGGGTTTTCGTCTAGCTGCTTGTCACAGGTGATGAAGAGGGTGGATGCGTTGGTGGAGGAGCAGAGGAGTTGTAGGAGGTGGCGGGGTCCATGGACTCGACATTTTCGTCCTAAGGGCAGCACCCATACGGCTCGGCGAATCCTCATGGCGGTAGGTGTTGTCTTCGGTGAAGGCATATGCTGAATGCTGGAGATGGACGGCGAGTATGGGGTTTTATGCTGGGGTAATGCGGCATGGAGTCTCTGGGGAGTGTAGGTGACTGGGATTTGAGCCTGGTGTAGCATGAGTGTGAGATGATTTAGTGCAAGGGTTGGAGTATGATTTTGTGGCAAGGTGCATTGGGTAGGGGAGTGGGTGTAATGGGCAGGTGGGCAGGAGAGGCAGCCGGAGCGTGTGATTATTGTTTTAAGGGTGGGTGTGAGCAATGATGTGGAGGTGCAGTGTCGGCGCGTGTGTGAGGGGCACAGGGCGTGCGAGGGCGGATGTGGGATGGTAGGAGTGTAGGCGGCACGGCACATGGAGTGGGTTGCAGGCTTAGTGAGTGGTGGTGTAGTGAGGGCGTGGGCAGCACAGGTGGGGTCAGGGATGTGGGACAGGGTAGACGGGGTCGAGGGGGCGCGTGTGGGTGGCGGGCAGGGAGATTTGGGGCCTGTGGTGGGTTGAGGGGGTGCAGGGGGGTGCGCAGGGCACACGGTGCTGGGTGTGGGGGACGGGGTGGTGGGTAGTGAGGAGGTGAGGGAGAGGCGAGGAGTTGGTGGCATTGGTGAGTTGTCAGGTGAGGTGTGAGGCAGTGTGGTGGGAGGTGAGATGGAGGTGGTGGGGGAAGGGAAGGGAAGGGAAAGAGAGATAGCGAGGGGGAGATGTAGCAGTCATAGGAGGTAGAGGGAAGTGGCACGGGGGTAGTGGGTGGGACGGGCGCGGGGCCAGGGCAGGGGAGGTAGGAGCATGAAAAAAGCGTACATGCCAGTTTCTGAGAGTGCAGGAAGTGCCATGATATTCGACTGTCACCTGGTAGGGGTTAGAGACGCACATGATGGTATGGGGGCCTGTGAAGCGAGGCGCAAGCTTGTGGGGGGTGGGGAGCTGTGCTATCATAACAGTGTTGCTTGGCTTGTAGGGGTTGGAGGCGGTTTCGGGGCGGAGGTCTAGGTTGTTTTGAAGGTGGGTTAGTCATTGTTTGAGATGGTGTAGTGGGTCAGATGTGGGAGTAGAAGTGGAGGGTTGTAAGTGCTGCCGAAGGAGCAGGAAGAGGGGTGTTTCTCCAAACACTCACTCGTACGGCGAAATTCCGTCCTCTCGGGGGCAGGAGTTGATGCCCCATTGCACGATTTTTACATGGGCGGGCCAGTCGTCGTCCTTGGTGGCTTCTGTCTGGGTGCGGAGTTGATTCATTAACGTATGATGGCTTCGCTCGCATATGGCATTTCCATGGAGCCAGTAAGGGGACAAGTGTGAGATGTTATAGCCAAATATGTGGGCCAGCTCCTCCCAGATTTTACTGGTGAACTCTGGTGCATTATCAGAGTGGATTGCTTGTGGGATACTGAAGTACGGAAATACGTGCCGAATCAGGGCGTCAGCTACTGCGACAGCGTGGTGTTCTTTCGCTGGGAAGCTACGATGAATATGGAGTACGTATCGATGAATGTGATCACGTACCTATAGCCTGATTTTGGGGGTAAGGGTCCCACTATGTCGATCACCAATAACTGCCAAGGTTTGTGGGCGGTAATATGTCCTGATGGGCCGGCGGTACGGGTGATGACCTTACCAAGGGCGCAAGCTCGGCAAGGTTGCATAATCTCCTTGGCGAGGGTGGAGGGATTGGGTGCCCAGTAGGTGTCGTTAGAAGACCTGCAGGAGTTTTTTCGTGCCCAGGTGAATGCCGTTGTGAGTGTGCAGGTGTCGAAGGGTGTCTAGGGCGGTGTCGGGGGCTACGATGATATGCCCGGACGGAGTAAGCAGGTGGTCGCCCTGGCGATACAGTTTCTTGAAGAGGTGCTAGGGAATCCAGTGGGGTCGTTCCTTACAATGCCACTGCTGGAGGAGATCGGGTTCCAGCTGGGCAGCATTGATGGGGAGCCGGGAGAGAACATCTCTGTTGGTGTGGAGTTTGCCGGGGCGGTACGGGATTTTGTAGATGAACTCCTCCAGGATTTCGCCCCATCTGATGAGCTGGGCATTGTGGGTGTCAGACTGCCGCAGCTACTGGAGGGACTGGTGATCAGTGATGATAGTAACTTGAGTCACCAACAGGTATGACCGAAAGTGCTCAAGTGCCTAGATGATGCCCAGGCACTCCCTCTTAGTGGTGGCATAATTCTTTTCCACCTGATTGAGGGTACGGCTGGCGCAGGCGATGATGTGCTCATGGCCCTCTTGGACTTGTGCCAGCACAGCACGGATCGCGATTAGGGAAACATCTGTGTAGAGCCAGAATGGGAGGGCATAATCGGGAAAGCCATGACAGGGACGAAAACAAGCTTATCCTCAAGTCGTTGGAAGGCGGCTCGTCTCTCGTCTGTCCAGATGAACGGTTCTCCCTTATAAGTCAGGTCATTGAGTGGCTTGGCAATGTGAACAAACACCTTCACAAAACGGCGGTAATAGGATGTCAGGCCGAGGAAGGCTCGAATCCCGTGAACGTCTTGTGGTGGGGGTATGTCCGTGATGGTGCAAAGCTTGTTTGGGTCGGGAGATATGCCAGCCTGGGAGATGACATGACCCAGGAATGAGACGGTTCTGGCAGCCAGGATGCACTAGGAGGGCCGGAGTTTGAGGCCTGCCTGTCGGATTCTGGTGAAAACCCGGCGGAGGTGCTGCAGGTGGTCGGCCCAGGTCTGGCTGAAGACAATGACGTCATCCAAGCAAGCGAGACATATCTCCCATGTGAGGCCGCTGAGGATGGATTCCAATAGTCTTGAGAAGGTGGTGGGGGCATTACAGAGGCCAAAGGGTAAAACATTAAATTCATAATGTTTCCCGTTGCTGGTCGAGAAAGCAGTTTTGCCTCTGTCCTCCGGTTGCACCGGGACCTGGCAGTACCCTGACTGGAGGTCGAGGGTGGAGAACCAGGAGGCACCATACGGGGAATCTAGGGAGTCGTCTATGCGCAGGGGTGGAGTAGCGTCCTTTGTGGTCACGTCATTAAGCCGGCAGTAATCGACAGAACAGCATCATGCCATCCTTTTTCTTCACGAGAACGACGGGGTAGGACCAGTGGCTGGTGAAGGGGGAGACGACTCCGGCTTCGATCATCTCCTGCACCTGGCGGTCTTCCTCTTCCCACTGTTTGGGGTTCTTGCGTCGGGATCGCTGTCGGATCGGTGGGACCGTCGTGTGAATCTCGTGAGCCAGGTAGGTGGTGTGTCCATGATCAGCGGGTCCTGCCACGAACAGATCCTGGAAATCCAGGAGGCGGCGGCAGAGGATATCTGATTGGTGAGCGGAGAGATGGTTGGGGATGGGAGGCAGACGGGCGGGGGAGCGGAAAAGGGAGGGGACACAGGGCTCGGCTTCCTCCATCTCTTCGATTATAAGCCCTTTAGGGAGAGTGAGGGGCGAGGGGGCAAGATTGGCAACCTGGACTGCCGTGTGATGAGGGGGAAAGATGGTTGGGGGCAGAAGGTAGGCCGAGAGAGTTCTGGGCGACAGGAGTGGGGAGAACAGGACGGACGTACCTAAGGGCCAGTTGAGGGACACCCAGGCTTCGTGATGGGGGGGAATGGTGACAGCGGAGGAAATGGTGGCGGGAAAAGGGGGGGAGGGGGGAGGGAGAAGGGGGGGCATGGAGTCTTCTGGCCGTGGCCGTGGCGTGCAGGTGCAGACAGGCTGAGTGGGAGGGGGAAGGGGGAGGGTGATTTCCGGAACTGGAGCTGTCTGTTGCGGCAATCAATGGTGGCTCCTAACTTCTGCAACAGGCCCAGCCCCAGATATTCGTTGTCATTGCGGCAGGAAGAGTCCAATACGATGAATTTATGCTGTGTTGACGCTGGCTGATAGATGTCGATGCGCAGGGCCCGTGTTTCCCCACAGATCGGCAGGGGGCCATCCCCGCGTCCACCAGGTGAGTAGCTGTCAGGAATAGCGGGCCAAAGGTTGACTTGTGATGGGAGAAGTAGTAGCTATACAGGCAAGATCTGGCCGCTCCCGTGTCAACCAGTAGTCTGGCTTCATCTTGTGGTAAACTGGGGAGCGGTATTTGGGGAAAGTGGCCCCTGCCACCATGGGAAGGTGCGGGGGCATTCCTAAAAATCCAACTGCCGGGGGCCTCCTTCTTCTTCCTCCAGCTCCTGTTCCCCGGGTTCGGTCTCCTCCGTGGGTGCAGGTTCATCCTCTGGTTCCTTGTTCTCTAGAGAGGAAACTTTACGTTGGCCTGGGGTGGTGGTTTTCCATCTGGCAGCTTCTATTTGGTCCCTGATATCATGCAGTGGGCACCTGGAGCTGCAAGCAGAGAACTCCCAGGGATTCACCAGAATGAGGTTGGGGTTCTCCCTGTGACTGGGGCACCGGTGGGTGGGGTGCGTCCTAGGCAGTCTGGATGCTGGAGTGGGGATGGTGTGGGGCATAGGCGGACGTGGTTTGACTGGGGGAGCTGGAATATTCGTGGGAAACTCTTTTACTATGTTGATCTCCTGGGGTGCAGGGCGGGAGGTCAGGAGATGGTGTATCAGTTGGATATCCTTATCCATGTCTCTGGTAGGGTCATGGATTGTAAAGTGCTCCTTGACCATGCTGGGGAGCACTCTCAGGAGAGTATTAAAGGTGCGTTACTCCCGGGTTTCATCTTCTGCCTCAGGGTAGGCAGCAGTGACCAGGTGCCTAGCCTGGATTAGAGTATCACCCAAAATGCCATCAAAGGTTAGGCTATCCAACTGGGATAGTGCCACCACTTTACATAGTGATGGCATGGCTTGAATCACAAGTTTCGTGAAATTCTGCCAGGTGAGCCCCGGAACGATCTTGGGTGCTATATTAGCTGCCGCTTTGCCCAGTAGCGGGAGTGTGAAATTTTTTGCTTGTCATCGTCGAACCCGATATCTAGCAAAGGTTTAATAATTGCCAGGTATGTGTGAACATCATACTGTTCAGGGTCAAATTTAGGTAACTGCACATGCGGTTTGGTTGCCATTTTTCCGGTTTTCCTGGTGACCTCTCTTGTATGTCCAGGTCTAGAGCCACCGCTGTCCACCAGTGTAATGCTAGGTGTTTTAGAGTCGGCTTCCCGTCCCTCTATCGCCTAGTGTGTAGCTGGGTTCTCTTTCTAGACCGGAGCTTAGACAAATAGGAGAGAGGCAGGACACAAAAACTCAAGGCAACAACCTTACATGTGTATTACTAAATTCTACAGTGGAACGGGTAGATGTCACAAATACAGGTAAACTGGACAATTGTAATTCTTAGGTCTAGATATGGGTTGTTAGTATCACGCAGGATACTACTCAGAACAAAGTCGGGAAAGGTGAATAGCACTTAGGGCAGAGGGGTTATGCACTATTATTGCAGGAAGTCCAAGTTCTATATATGGGTAGAAATGGGTGGCACTATTTCACTGTGGGTAATTATTACCTTAACACTGGGGCCTGCGTATGATCTTGGTGTGGTGCGGCGTTACGATTTGGTAGCAAGTTCACAGCGATAGACCCGTACTTCACTGTCTTTCCGTGTTCACCGTTTCACTGTTACCTTGTTTATTCCACAACTTTTATATTCCCATTGATGCTTTTCTCACTGACTTCCTTTTTACTGTTAATTCACTGTTCTTCCCTTACTTCACTATGTCACGGACACTGTGCTCTCACTGTCACTCCTTTTTGGATCTGGGTGTCGTGGCGGTCAGGTACAAGGGCGGTGGAGGTGACTTGGCCTCACTACTGATGGGGCTGGGTTCTGCCAGGGGCTTCTGTGTTCAGGGGCCATGGGATCACGTGTAGGGGCGTTCTCTCTCATCCGGGGCTGCTGGTGGTGAAGGTTCCGCACTTTCAGGGCTTGGGGTGGGAGTCTGGCCCTCAGCGCTGGGGCCGAATAGCTACCCGAACTTCTCACTCAGGCGCCTGACGGAGGACGATCTCCGGCATCTGGATGTAGGGAGGTCCCGCCCAGTGGTCCTGGGGGCGGTCTGGAGGTCCCAAGGGCTGCTGTCCCCGGTGTTCGGGGATGCCATCAGGAGGAGGCTGTGACGTCAGCCTATGTCAGGGCCCATCAGGCGAGTCCTCTCAGGATCCGGCTGCAGGGAGAAGAGCCCGGTGGTAGTCACGAGGCCTCTCCAGTACTTCTCCGAGCTGGGGGCTCCCTCTGGGTCGTAAGTGGGTGGGCAGGAGTCAGCACCTGCCGGAGGAGCGGCTACCGGCCATCTCCTACCATAGGGCCCGGCTACTGGCCGTGGCCTTCTAGGGATGCGGCTACCGGCCGTTGCTAAGGCCCGGCTACTGGCCGTGGCCTGGGGGAGAGAGCGGCTACAGGCCGACTCAGGGGCACCTTCAGAGTGGCTACCGGCCATCTCCTACCGTGGGGCCCGGCTACTGGCCGTGGCCTTCTAGGGGTGCGGCTACTGGCCGTGGCCTTCTAGGGGTGCGGCTACTGGCCGTGGCCTTCTAGGGGTGCGGCTACTGGCCGTGGCCTTCTAGGGGTGCGGCTACTGGCCGTGGCCTTCTAGGGGTGCGGCTACTGGCCGTGGCCTTCTAGGGGTGCGGCTACTGGCCGTGGCCTTCTAGGGGTGCGGCTACTGGCCGTGGCCTTCTAGGGGTGCGGCTACTGGCCGTGGCCTTCTAGGGGTGCGGCTACTGGCCGTCGCTAATGCCCGGCTACTAGCCGAGGCCTGGGGGAGGGAGCAGCTACAAGCCAACCCCGGGGGCACCTCCAGAGCGGCTACTGGCTGTCTCATGACGAAGGCTGGAATGGCTACCGGCTGTCTCCTGGTTACCTCCGGAGCGGCTGCTGGCCATCTCCTGTAGGAGGGTCGAGCGGCTACAGGCCGTCTCTCAAGGGGCACCTTCAGAGCGGCTACTGCCCGTCTCCTGACGAAGGCAGGAACGGCTGAAGGCCATCTCCTGATTGCTTCCAGAGCGGCTGCAGGCCATCTCCTGCAGGAGGGTTGAGTGGCTACCGGCTGTCTCAGGGGTGCTGACTGAAGCTGGAGCAACAGCTCCACCCCATGGTTGTTGGTGGTCGGTTCGCCCAGAAGGTAGTCTCATATTCCTGGTGTGGTGGCGGCGAGCGAGCTCCGGGTCATAGGGGCGCGCGGCTCGGATGGACTTATGTTCTTGTTGCCCGCAGTCCAGGTGCGCTGTATATGCTCCTCGGTGGGCTCCTTCTAGAGGTGAGTTGCCCTCAGTGACATTATACTGCATTTTACAAAGAAAAAGAAAAAGTAGGTAAATGAGGATCTTGGAAGACAAATGAAAATAGGATGAAAATAGATGAACAACACTTGGGAATGTCTCACAGTAATTAAATGTTTTGAAGCTTGGGAGTAGATTCTTGTGGAAGGGGAAGGCCACTGTGATAAATACGGCTCCAGGTACCTAACTGAGGGAGATTTCACCCTCCAGACTCCCTCATGACATCAACCATCCACACTGCCATTAACCCGTTCCGTGCCGGAGCCTATGTCGGCTTTTGGGCCCCCAGTGCCAAGGGTGTGGGAGGCTGAGTGATCCCCCAGTGCTGGCCATTTTCACCTTTTTTCCGTGAGGCACTGAGTAGGAGGTGGGTGGATGTGATATATGTGCAGGAAGTCAGGTATAGGTGAGGATCGGCCAGAATGATTGGAGGGAGGGATTGTTATTACAAGTTGTTTTGGCAGGGAAGGACAGATGGATATGATGGTGTGGGGGTGTTGGTTGGGGAGAAATGGGTGGAATATGTCAAGAATGTTATGAGAGTAAGTGATAGGAAAAGAGTAATGAAAATGTTGTTCAGTGGGATAATGGTTGCTTTTATATTGGCGTATGCTCCACAGGCAGGCTTGGATGAGGTAGTGAAGGACAGATTTTGGGATGACTTAAGACGTGTAGTAAGTGGTAAGGGGAATGAAATTGTAGTTTTTGGGAGGGGATTTAAATGGTCATGTAGGTGAAGCAGCTCAAGGATATGAAGGAGTACAGTTGCCTCCACTGCTGCATTGGCCACTCAGTGTTTTCATTGTGTGAGGTGTCTGAGGTGTGAACCACCCGAGTATCAGAATGTGTATTGGAAGCAGAGTTGGGAGAGGCAGGCAGTGGGTGGTTGGGGGTTTTATGTTGGGGTGGAGGAGGCAGTGGGTTTGAAATACTAGTGGGCATTTGAGTAGGTGGGGGAGACAGTATGAGGTGCATTATTTATGTGAGAAGGAATTACTGGGTAATTCTGTCATTAAAGTGTGTTACTCCTCACTGTAGTGGTTACAATTAATAATAAACCTTTAAAGATATACTGTGGAATGTGGGATGAGCAAAGGCCTAGCTTCAGCCAGGTCCCTCATGGCTGTTGCGAGAACCTAAGAACCATAGATATGTATTTCACTGTCTTTTATGTAAGATCCATGAGACTGTATAAATATGACACATAACCATTGGATTTCTGGACACACTGGAATGTTACAAAATATATATATTACCACGGCCGCCATGCACTACTCAAGGCTACCCCCCACTCCCCCCCTGCCCCACCTCACTGAGTATGTCATTAGCTGTATGTAGTTGCTAATATCCTGTAAGGGTTTCAATAATGCTGGTAGAGGTTGCAGTTAAAAAACTTCATAAAATTATCTACAATAAACACTGAACGTTGTGTTACAACAGTTGCAATTCCCATTGTTTGAAGTTGGCTAAGTGCAAGCAATGATTAACCTTCAGTGCAAATGTGACACAAAATGTCATCAGGCTTCCAAATTGGCTTAGTGTTAACATGTTACGGCCGCAGCTCCCAGCGGTCATCCCCTCACTCCCCCTCACATAGGCATTCCTCTATAGTGTTACTAAACAAGCAGAGGCTCATATAAGGTGTTGGCTGATCTATTATCGTGATAGGGAATGACAGTCATCTACATAAAGTGTCCTGCTAATGGGGATATGTCAATTAAATAAAAGTTTTGTACCAGTCTTTGAACCCATATCGATTTATTTCATCAAAATTTCACTTATTTGGCCAACACAAGACTCTAAACCTTGACCAAAAAAAAAAAAAAAAAAAAAAACAGCACTTGGAGACACTATAATAACAATGGGTGAATATCAAGAGAGTGATACTGTTCACCTTGTAATAATCTATATGACAAATTATATAGCTGTTGTGGAAGTAGTGATATAACAATGTTCCTGTGCTGTGTGTGACGAGCATGTTGCGGACATACTGGAACCCTGGTTGTCCTTCACCCCCACCAAACGTGCCCCTCAGCTTCCAAATGCTGTAATGGGTTGTTGGTTGTTGGTAGTCTGAACACAGCAGACAAGTTTACACAGTTGAATGTTTCTTCCATACGAGTGTAACATTTGTGGTACGAACATGTCATCACAGAGTACTGTTACCATTGGAGAGTTACGTGCTTATACACTACACCAAATGCGCATTACATACCACACAACGTACTCCACTACGTCACAGGGATTGATGCCAGCAAGGGCATGCAGCCAGAAAACTTTGCCGCCGCTACCTAGTGCTGGACCTTTTGAGGGGAAGCGTGACAAGGGCTCTGCCAGCATATATTGTGGGGCCGGGATGAGATACGACTCGAACCTGTGTTAGAGGGTACAGGGCATTGCAGTTCCCAGGCTGCTGCTTCCACTCAATAGAGAGGTGCCCAAACCTGGGAGTATCACCCCAGGAGGCTGCCCTTTCAATGGGTATATAATAGTGGGGTAGTTACAGTGCCAAGGCGCATGTGGAGGGTGTCCTAAGGCTGTCCTGGCAGGGTGCCCCAAGGCCACTACCACAGCCCCTGGTCAAGGCTGGTGGGCCGGGGTCCCAGATCCGTTGCCTGGGCCTGGGACTGTGCAGTGGGTGGGGCCTGTGGCATGTCTCTCCCCTTCTTATTTTACTGACTGTGACCAGTCTAAAGAATGTAATTCAAAGCAAGTCTAGGGACATTAAATCACCCAGGGGGATCAGAGTGGCTTTGTGGAATGTGGGAAGTTTGAGGGGTAGAGCAGGAGAAGTGGTTGAGGTAATGAGTAGGAGGTGGGTGGATGTGGGATGTATGCAAGAAGTCCGGTACAGGGATGGATCAGCCAGAAAGATTGCTGGGAAGGATTGTTGCTATAAGTTTTGGCAGAGTAGGATAGATGGATATGGTGGTGTGGGTGTTTTGGTTCAAGAGGAATGGTTGGAAGATGTCATGAATTTTATGAGAATAAGTTATAATATAATAGTAGTGAAAATTTTTGGTGGATGGAGGTGCCCATCATCCACTCACTCAGTGTTGAGTGATGCCATATCAGCTGTACACTGAGTGACAAGCCAAATGGTTTCCTGTACCCAGGAAACCATTTACTATGCTGGGTGTTAACCATATAACTGGGGTTTCTGGCAGGGTTAAGTGTCCTCCAGATTCCCTTACTCAAAATCACTTAATCATGGCAGTCGTTTCAGAGAGCCTCAGAGGGCCCAATACCTGCCCAGGGCCCCAACCAAATGGGCAGATTAGCATGGCCATGTGGAATGTGAGAGGTGTGAATGAGGACAGCAAAAGGGAGGAAGTGGTGAATGTGTTCAAGAGTGTGAGATATGCTGTGATGGCATTGTGTGAAACGAAGATGAAAGGTTGCGAAGTGGAGGAGTAGGAGGGTGTGAAATGTGCAATATCAGGAATGAATTGGTGAGGAAGATGCAGGGAAGGAGTTGCTTTGTTGATGGATGAGGTGTGGCAGAGTGGAATGAGAGACTACAAATGTGTCAGCTCAAGATGTATGTATGTCAAGTTCAAGTCTAAGACGGTGAAAGTGGCAGTGATTGTACAGTAGCATATGCACCGTGTGAGGACAGGAGTGGGAGAGAGAAACACAGGTTTTGGGATGAGCTGGTTGAAGTAGGGGGAGAAATGCCTAGGAGCTACAAGATGATCATAATGTGGGATATGAATGGAAGAGCAGGCACTGGTCCTGGAGATGACATAATGGGTTGTTACGGAGTACCGGGAGAAAATGATAATGGGAAGCGATAAGGATATGCGTCAGGAGAGGAGGTTGTGCATTTGTAACTCGTATTTCAAACACAAGGATGTACATAAATATACATGGTATAGAGGAAACGGGGATCGTGTTGAAAGAAGCCTGATTGTTTACGTGCTCGTAGAGATGTCGTTGATGGGAATGGTTGCTGATACGATGGCCGTGAGAGGACGATATGGAGATCTGTCAGATCAAATGATTGTGGTTTGCAAGATCAAGCTGAGAGGAGTGAGGTGGACCAGGAGAGAGAGGAGAAGTCGGGGAGAAATACTGAAAGTTGAGAAGCTGAGGATCAAAGAAATGACAGATGATTACAGGACCGAAGTAGAGGAGGAGTTAGAATCATTGAACTGGAATGAAATGGATCTGAACAGGCTGTGGAATGCATACAGGGATTGCTTAGTTAGGAATGCTAAAGTGGTGTGAGGTGTGGCAAGAGTAACAACAAAGAAGAAAGGTATGGTATGGTGGGATGAGGAGGTTAAGAGAATGGTGGAGGAGAAGAATAAGAAATGGCTAAAGTGGTTACATGACAGAGGTTCAATTGAAATAAGAACTGAACATATTGCGAGCAAGAAGCATGTAAAGAGACTTGTGACGAGGAAAAAGAAGGTAAATGATGATCTAGGAAGAAAAATGAATGCGAATTACTCTGAAAATAGGAAGTTATTCTGGAAAGAGGTGCAGAAATGTAGAAGTGATAGCGGAAAGAAATGTGATGGTGTGAAGGAAGTAGGTGGTAAGTTATTAACTCATGGGGATGAAGTAAGGACCAGATGGAAAGAATATTTTGAAAGCCTGATGATTGGGAATAGAAAGAGCAGAGTGGCTGTAAACATGATTGGTTTTGGGGGTGTGCAGAGAAGGAATGCAGTCCCAGGAGACGTGACACTCGCACAGGTGAAGAATGCTATGAAGCTGAAAAATGGGAAAGCAGCTGGGGTTGATGAGGTATATGCAGATATGCTTAAATGTAGTGAAGAGAGTGGAATGAAGTGCTTGTTGGAGATATGTAAGAAGGTACTGATGAGTGAAACTTTGCCAGCAGAATGGAAAAAGGCTGTGACTGTACCCCTGTACGGAAATAAAGGTGAGCGAAGCGGGTGCAAGAATTAGCGTGACACAAGTTTATTGAGTGTGGTAGGGAAGGTATATGGAAGAATTATTACAGAGAAAGTAAGAGATGTATCAGAAGTCTTAGTGAGTGATGAACAGGGTGGCTTTAGGAGTGGCAGAGGATGTGTGGATCAAATGTTTGCAGTGAGACAGATAGCAGAGAAAGCTTGTGAGAAGGACCTTTGTTTATGGCATTCATGGATTTGGAAAAAGCTTATGACAAAGTGGACGGAGAAGGATTGTGGAAAGTTTTGTGCATGTAAGGTGTAGATGGTAAGCTACTAGGTGCCAACAAGTTTTTATGATGGTAGTGAGGTATGTGTAAGGGTTAATTGGCATCTAAGTGAATGATTCATGATCGGTATGGGCGTGTGGCAAGGTTGTGTGATGTCCCCGTGGTTGTTCAATATATATATGGATGGAGTGATGAGAGAAGTAAAAACACGAGTAATGGAGAGAGGGATGGCGTTGGTAATGAATGGTGATGGATGGAATATCTCAAATTTGTTGAATGCTGATGATGCAGCATTGCTTGCAAGTACCAGACGAGAACTTGGTGGGCTAGTGCAGAGTTTTGCTGATGTCTGTGAGCATCGTGCCATGAGAATGTAGAAAAGAGTAGTGATGGTTACTAAGAGAGAAGGTGACTCCCAGTGTGATGTTACAGTGAATGGAGAGAGACTGGAATTGGTGAGAGAGTTCAAATACTTGGGTACAGTGATAGAAAAGAGAGGAAAATGTACAAAAGAAGTTGAAAGTAGAGTGACACAAAGAAGAAAAGTAGCTGGTGCAAGGAAGGCCTTGATAAGAAATGAAGGCTTGAGTGTTGCAGCTGCATGAGGCTTACATGAGGGAGTGTTAATGCCAACATTAACATATGGATGTGAGACTATGGTGTGGCATGAAAATGAAAAGTCAAGAGTAAAAGCAATGAAGATGGGACTGCTGAGGAATGTATGTGGAGTACAGAGAGTGGACAGGATACGAAATAATGTGATTCATGAAAGATGTGGAGTGAGGAAGTCTCTGGACACCAGAATCAAAGAGAGTGTCCTGAGATAGTATGGTCATGTGGAGAGAACGGATAACAATAGAGTGGCGAAAAAGGTATATCCGAGCAAATTTCAAGGAGGGAGGTGAGGTAGGCCAAGGAAAAGGTGGAGAGATATGGTGGATGAGTGTGCGAGGAAGAGAGGTTTGGAAGTCGGTGAGGCTAGGGAACTGACAAGAGATCGAGCTGGCTGGATGAATGTTGTGAGGAGAAGTGCATGATAAGGGATTTGGCCCCCCATTTTAAAATGGCATCGTCCGCATTAACTCAATGGGATACATTTATTTAAAGCTACAGAACGTAGTCAATGTTTTTTGCGTATCCGATAGAGCCAGGATTCTGGGGGATTGAATGATGAGTGAATGGAAGTGTGGCCCATTGGATTGGACAAATTTGGGCTGTCTGGACATTGCTACTCCTCACCCTGCCCTTGGATGGGAAAGGAGGTCTGGATGATGATGATGATGATGAAAATTTTTTTCAGTGGGATGGTGTTTGCAATTGTATCAGCATATGCCCCACAGGCAGGCATGGATGAGGTAGAGAAGGATAGATTTTGGGATGACTTAGCCCCTCAAGACCGATGCTGCACGATCGTGCTTTTGTGTAACTTGACACGTCAGCCTATCCCGCATGATCACTAAAGACACAGAAAACTGGTGGAGGGTAACTCCACCCCTTTGGTGACGTATATGGGATCAGACCAATGAGAGCTAGAGTGTCTGGGGTGATATGGCGTGATTAGCCCCCTAAGGTGGGGGAGAAGGAACCCCCCCCACCACTGTCACTTTACCTCCCTCAGCCCCACTGCGTCATCTCCACATTGTCCCCTCCAAAGCAACCATACCCCAACATACTCCCTACAGCGTGTGTGTGCACAACAACCCTTCTCCCCTCTCCCTCCTCCCCCTCCCTCCTCTCCTATCCCTCCTCCCCTATCCCTCCATCCTCCTCCCCCCTCCAGCCATACACACTCCACTTCCACTCTTTGCCTGGCTTGTTTTGTTGCTGTGGGTGTATAGCACACTGACAGTTTGTCCTACCAACCATAAAGGGGATTTTTGCATGCCATAAATAATGCATTTTCTGTACATTTTCTGTTTTTGCCCATGGGGGATTGGTAACTTTTATGCATCTTTGACGGGCGATTGTGCGATACCTATTTGGTCAATCTGGCTGAAACATACATTTTCACGTGTGTAAATTCAGTCTCTTGAAATGCTGAAGAAAATTTTTACCTTGGTGAAAGTAAAAAAATCAACCCTGTTTTGCGGCTGGAGGGCCAGACCTGCTGAGCGAATTGCGTACTTTAGGGGTTAATACATGTAGTAAGTGGTATGGGGGATGATGAGATTGTAGTATTATGGGGGGATTTATATGGTCATGTAGGTGAAGCAGCTCAAGGATATGAAGGAGTACATGGGGGATGTGCATATGGTAAAGAAAAAAGGAGGGGGAAAGGATACTCAAGTTTGGGGAAGCAATGAACATGACTGTGTGCAACACATATTTTAGGAAAAGAGAGAGTAGGTTGATTACATTCGAGTCTGGGGGAAATAGCAGCCAGATAGACTAGCTATTTCCTGGTCAGGATGGCAGATAGAAGGTTAGTGAGGGATGTTAACCCCTAAAACGCGGGTCGTCGCGTTTGCGACGCTCGCCAAAAAGGACATAACGGCAGAGCGTCGTGTTTGCGATTCGAGTTAATTTTGAATAAACGCGGGCAAGGATTTCCAGCTGGTATTGTCTATCAGTACCACCACCCTTTAGCTACAATTAGCATACTTTACCTTTGTACTACTGACCTCCGTTGTTGCCAAGTATCGCGTTTTTTCCCCCCTCCCCCCCCACCACGGCCCGGCCAGCCTGGCTGCGATACATGGCAGCGCTCTGACTGCTCAGAACTGTAAATCTGCGCTCTCCTCTCACAAGCAGTTTATGCTAATAGGAAACGCTTGTTTCCCCAGTTGTCACACTAGCTTTTTTTCACACGGTTTGCCCCTGTTTAGCGTCAGTTTACCGCAGGCTTTCAAAGTGACAATATGGCGAGTTCTAGCTCTTCCGAGTCCGTGCGAGCAGCCGACAGGAACGAGAATAAAGTGACGAACGTAAGGCAGAATAAAAAGCGCTCTGCGGTGATCTTTTGGGAAGTAATATGATTGAAAATAATGTAGTATACGTGTTTTTAGCTATGAAAATGGAAATGTTTGTTGAGTGACGGGAAGACTGCCGCCACGCTGCATGTCGGCCATAAGCTTCGTTGATTTTAGCCTTATTTTCAGTGCTTATTGTACAAATACGGATTCCTAACTACCTGTATGTTGTAGTATAAAATTTACTGTGACAGAATGAGGCTGTGGTAGAGGGGAAACCAGGTTGCTGGAGGTGTGAAAGTGAAGATTTTGTTACCCAACTTTGCAAGTCTCCAGAAGTCCTTGGGACACCTGTCTCTGGAGAAAGCTGAATGTAAGTACTATCTGCCATACCAAGTATAATATTCTAGGGTTAATCTCTGATTTTTGGCTAATATTTTCCTACAGGTACTCAGACCGCGATCGAACCCCGCCACCCGGGGGGGGTCGGCTGTCCATTGGCCGCGCATTAGGGGTTAAAGTTATAGGGAGCGAGGAGTGTGTGGAGCAATGCAAGTTATTGATATGTGACACGGTGCTTAAGGAGCAGGTGATGAAAAAGAGGACCTGTGCACCTAGGAGGAAAATATGGAAGTTGAAAAATCCAAGCAGTAAGGGATGCCTTCTATAGCAAGATGAGGCGAGTGGTGGCTGAGCAGGGAGATGTTGACATAAGTGTTAATGAACAGTACAGAGCCTTCAAGGGCAACCACTTGAGAGTTACTGATTCAGTAGGCTATATGGATGAACAAGACGCCCACCAAGACACAAAGTGACTTGGTGGTGGGATGAGGTTGTAGAAGCTGCAGTTAAGGAGAAAAGAAGGTTTTTCTGGGAATGAAAGAAGGGTGGTAATAAAGAAGAATACTTAGTTGCCAAGCGCAGGGCTAGAAAAGAGGTTTACGGGGCGAAGTCTGAGTCACAGACTTTTACTTGATAACCTAAATCATGGGGAAAGGAAAAATATGATATTTAAGGTGGCAAATCAGATGAAGAGGGAGAATAGGGATATCATAGGTGAGCAATGCATGAAGAATGATGAAGGATGGGTAGTGGTGAACAGTGTTGATATTAAAGACGCATGAAGAGAGCATTATAACCGGTTGCTGAATGAGGAATTTGACTTGGACAGGGAAAAGTTTGGAGCCACCAGATCCAGTGTTTGGCCCTTGGTCTTTGATTGACGCTGCTACTGTGAGGAGGGTAATAGGCAGGATGCAAGTGGGGAAGGCAGCAGGTGTGTCTGGGTTGACTCCTGAAATGTTGAAGCCTTAGGATATATAGGAGTGGGGTTAATCACTGACTCGATAAATACAGTACATGAGTGTGTTGTCCCAGATGTTTGGCTAAAGAGTGTAATTGTGAATGTGTGCAAGGGGAAGGATGATGCCCTGGAAAGAGGAAATTATAGAGGTATAAAGCTTTTTGACCACATAATGAAGGTAATGGAGAGAGTTCTAGAAAATATGTTTAGAGAAAGAGTGAATATTGATGAGATGCAGTTTGGGTCTATGCCAGGCAAAGGGACCACTGATGCCATGTTCATTGTTCGACAGCTTCAGGAAAAATATGTAGGAAAGAAAAGGGAACTGTACTTTGTTTTTGTTGATTTGGAGAAGGCCTTTAACAGAGTCCCTATGTTCTGGTGTCAACATCTTTTTCCATATGAAGTTGTAGTATCACATATTTTACATAATAATATTTTAAGCTGTTTAGTCATAATTAACAGTGTGTAATGAAGTGTGAATGATGAACAACCAAATATCATTTCGCTGTTAGCTGTGGTATAGAAGAAGGTGGATGGCAGACCACAAGGGCCACCCTGTTTCAATTATAAAATGAAGGTTAGGAGAAGTGAAAAGATATCTGAATAGTGCGTAAGTGTAAAGTCCTGGGGAACCATTTATGTTGGTATATGTGAATGTACTTAATACCATTTAATAGAGGTGTATAATGTGCTAGTAGAGTTGTCATTTATCTCTACTTTTTGCATAAGCCCAGATTATATGTAAATGCTCGGCACCTCACTTTTTAGCTGACCTCAGCACCGCGCCCTAGTTGGCTCGGTGAGTGTACAGCGTCAGAAGCCGTTTTATAGTTATCAAGGGAGGTGGTATCGCTCTTACATATCTCTTGGGTCGCAGTTATATTATTCTGTACCCAATAAAGAGAGATTTAATCTGCTCGTTTCTGTCACCTTACGCTACCACTTAATAACAGACCAGCTTCCACCTTCTCATGGCAGAGGACCTTTGGTGGAAAGTGTCGGGCAGTGACGGCGAGTAGCTGACGTGTACTACAGACAGTGTCGTCGATCCCACACGATGGTCTAGTTATACTATAACAGCAGAACACATAATATTTATTGGTGCTAGCGGTGGCACGATATTTAGTGCTAGCCATGTACCGATACATTAAATTGGTGGCCAGTGGTGCGACGATACATTAAATTGGTGCTCAGTGCTGGGATACGATACGTGCTAAAGGGATTTATGCTGTGAACCAGTAACCCTTGCAATCGCTCGTTCCTGAAGGTGAAACAGAAAATCTTACTCAACTGTTGTAAGGGGACTAATTACCAGTGAGTTAAGTGGAGCAGATAAACTGGAGTGGTGAATATTAATTCCTCCCATTATTTTGCCAGTGCGAGATTCCTATCTTAAGCACAAACTGGCAGTTATCTCGCCCTGTGGTGTGCGAGATATCTCCATCTTCAAACGCAAACTGGCAAGAATCTTGCTCTCGTGTGTGAGAGCCGAGATAAGGAGAGTTCAAGCCAGTGCGGTGAGGAGTGGGTCAACTGGCGACTTCTAGCAACTCCAGAGGCAAGGACGGCCGAAGCGAGCCGAGGGAGAGCGAGAGCGGTCGAGAGGTGCCACGATTGTGTATGGTGCGTCTGTGGCATCTGCCTGGCGTGCTGCAGGGCGAACCAGTCGCTTGCTAACTCCCACAGCGAGCGGGCTGCCGTGTATGGTTGGAGGAGTCTGGTGGAGTGTGGAACGTGGAATGTGGAACATCATCCTGGACTTTCATATCTAGGTAGTGTCCATGCATTAGTAATCCACACACACACACACACACACACTTGAATCAACACACGTTAGTTAGTTAATGTGTGGAAATAAAGGTTTCTCAGAATTCCCTTGAAATAAATATACTTTCTGTGTATTTTATATGTGTCCCGTTCTCTGTCACTTACCGTAACTATCCTTTTTTATGTCAGTTTATCTTCCTGTATATGGGAGGGGAATATTGCTGACAAGGTTGGATGGATACAGTGAAAAAGTGGGGACGTAGAATTAGGGGAAATAGAGACAGCCAACCCCACTAGACTCAGCATTTTATGAGTGGGTTGATACATCAAATAAAAGTGCTCAGACATATAAAATGAGTGAAGGACATATTGAGGATCAAGGTGATGAGGATATTTCTGAAGGACAGGATGAGGATTTGAACGTTTTGCATTTGCGTTCTGGTCATACTTATTCAACAGTCCCAGAGCAATCAGTTAGATCCAAAATGGCCACTAGTCTTGCTAATGAGGGTATTCCTAGTGAGGAGACTGTGGAAGTTGAGACTACAACAGTACCTTTGGTCACTCAGGATATGCAAAATCCAGTCATTAGTGATAGTACTACAACCACTCACATACCTGTGTATACTTCAGATGTTTTCAGTACACCACAAGGTTTTGGACAGAATTTATTTTCTGTTCCTTATTCAAATGCATGGGGTATAAACACAGATGGTATTGGCATGCGAACTCAGAATCCTAATCAATAGGGCATGAATACTAATATTGGCATGCAAACCCAGGGCCCTTATCCAAATACCTGGGGCATGACCAACAATATGGGCGTGCAAAGTCAGACTAACCCCCCCCTTTGTGGCAGATACCTGTACCTAATATGGCACCCACTAATCTGGCTACTGATATAGCACAGCAGCATCCAAACTGTACTGAAAGTCAGGCTTTGGCGAAGGCAGGCATATGCTATGCAGAAGCTAGCAAAGCCTTGCAAACTTCGGGCTGGAGAGATACAGCTACTAGTTCTCCACAGCAAAGGACCAAGGCTGTTAAGCCAGAGGTGAAAAGATGTGTCATACATGGGCATTGTCCTCATGAAACGGACTGTTGCCCCTTTGTCATTGAAAACAGGAAGAAACTAGGAAACCAAGCTAGTTCGGGGGAAGCTCGGGGCCACACGCAAAAGTAGTTAAAATAGTACAATCCACCGATGCGTGTGTGGCAGCTGTTACATCTCAAGCAACGACTCAGTCGGAACCCATACGTCTGGCTAATGAAAAACAGCTGGAGCAATATGTGCAGGTCACGGATAATGTAGACCATAAAACACAACTCCTAGCCCTCCTTGGAGAGAATTTTCCGACGTAGTAGCACTTCCAGGAGAAGCGCTGGGTAGGACGGATAGGGTGAAGCATCATATTGGTTTGTGCCCTGGTACAAATCCAGTTTATGTGCCCGCATACCGTCTACCGCACAGCCAAAGGGAAGCAGTGGATGAGGAAGTTGAAAGGATGCTTCGTGATGAAGTTATCCAGCCTTCCTCCTCGCCTTGGAATGCACCACTCTTTCTAGTGCCTAAGAAGGACGGTGGTGTGAGACCTGTTGTGGATTTTCGGCAAGTGAACAAGGTAACTGTACCGGATTGTTACCCGATTCCGCATCTGCGAGACTTACTTCAGTCATTAGGTAAGGGAAATACTGTGTTTACTTGTCTGGATCTAGCGTCAGGGTATTGGCAGGTGGAGCTGGCCGAAGAGTCGCGTCCCATTACTGCTTTTAGCACTCACAGTGGGCACTTTGAATTTCTCCGGATGCCTTTTGGACTGAGTAATGCTCCTTAAACATTTCAGCGGATGATAAACCAATTGTTTGGCGAGATGTTAGGGCAAGACGTCTTAGCATATCTAGATGACCTAATCATCGTGAGTACAATGTTAACAGTCATTTTAACAAGTTAAAACGAGTGATGGAAACCTTGAGATCCGCAGGTCTGAAAATTAAGCTATCTAAGTGTGAATTTCTGAAATCCAGTATTAGATTTTTAGGACACCTAGTTGATGGTAATGGCATCAAGACTGTACCGGACAAGGTAAGGCCAATGTTAAGTTTTCCTACACCACAGAACAAAGATCAGATAAGATCGTTCCTAGGCCTCACTGGCTTTTATAGGAGTTTTGTCCACAGGTATGCCATCATAGCATCACCTTTAACGACGCTACTTAAGAAGGACGCTGCATGGAAATGGGGACCCTCGGAAGAGAAAAGCTTCAACGAGCTCAAACAAGCCATGTCAGAAACACCCGTATTAGCGTTTCCTGATTATACTCAACCTTTCTATCTGTGCACGGACGCCTCAGGTCTGGGTCTGGGAGCGGTGTTACAGCAGAAGGATGAGCAAGGAAAGACACATACCATAGCCTATGCTAGTAGGGCACTAAGACCCCCAGAGAAGAACTATTCGACAACACATTTGGAGACATTAGCAGTCGTGTGGGCGTTAGGACATTTCCGGGATATTATCTTTGGCTACTGGATAATTGTTTTAACTGACCATGTACCCATACGTGACTAGTTTAAAGGAAAAAACTTGCACGGTAAGGTTGCGCATTGGTTTGGCAAGGTAATGGAGTCTGATCCAGAGGTCAGATATTTACCAGGCCGTCAAAATGTTGTAGCCGACGCTTTGAGCAGAAACATTGCTGCTACCATAGCCGAGGATGTTGCTCTTGCTGAGTATTCCTCAGACACAGTAAAAGCGGAACAGCGTAATGATGCGATGTGGTCTCAAGTCATCTATGCCTTGGAGTCTGGCGACGAGACTTGTCTACCTGAACTCCCAGTACCAATGACTCACTTCCATCTTCAACAGGGTCTTTTGTATAAGCAACCCCCAGGGAAGGACACTGCATATCAGTTGGTTGTTCCTGCTACCTTACAGCAAGCCGTGCTACCGTTAGTTCATGACGTACCTCAAGCGGGTCATCCCGGTCGCGATAGATGCATACGGGAGGCGAGAAAGAAATACTATTGGCCGACCATGAGGAAGGACATAGAAGCCCACGTCAGTCAATGTGTCAAATGCACGGAAATACGAGGAACGACGGGACTTCCGACTCCCATCTTAGAGTATCCTCTACCGGAAAAACCCTGGGATACAGTCTCCATTGATCTCTTAGCGTTGCCGAGAAGTCGTCAAGGTTCAAGTTATGTACTGGTGGCAGTGGACCATTTCTCATGATTCACTGTTTTAGCACCTTTACAGACGAAAACTTCAGAGGAGGTGGCGCACGCTTTTGTGACTTCAGTGATCTGTCCATACTCTACACCCAAGGTATTGCTCAGCGATAATGGCAGTGAATTTCATAACCAGGTGTTACAAGAAATCTGTCGTATGTATGGAGTAAAGCAAGTTTTTGTAACGCCTTACAGTCCTAAGAGCAATGGCCTGGTGGAGAGAACAAACAGGAAGATACTGGAAGTCTTGAGACCAGTAATAACCTCAAATCAAGAGGATAACTGGGAAGACTGGTTACCACATGTAGCGGCGACCATCAACTCCTCAGAAAATTCATCAACTAGGAAGTCTCCTCATTATATCCTTTATGGAGAAGAGAAAGTGTTACCCTACGATTTGTTGGCTGGACCTCGTACTCCAGTATACAACGAAGAAGACTACGCAAAGGTACAGTTGTTGAAATTCCAACGTATACACAGTGAAGTAAGGAAAAGATTAAAAGCCTCAAGAGCGGAGATGATGGCGAAACAACACAAAGGTAGTCAAGAAAAGACATTACAGGCAGGCCAGAAGGTCATGATCCACAACCCTGAGAGAATTTCCAAGCTCAGACCTAAGTTCCGCGGACCATATACCGTTGTGGAACGAGTACGTGGAAATATTTATAGAATAAAGGATGAAGCTAATGGAACTCAGGAGGTAGTACATGCTGATAGGATCAAACTAGTAAGTCAAGAGCTAGGCCTAACTAACCCTGCGTCTGATGTGTTGTCCCCTCTGTCTTCGTCGCAGTCTATGTCGTTGTCCGTACCTGTCCCTAACCAAGAGTATCGCAGCAAGCTACGATCCCACAACAAGAGTGATTAAGGGAGTATCTTCTCTTGCAGAAAAAAAAATGTGGCTGTGGCTCATACTCCTCGTGCGTTGCTTGGGGTGGACCTATGGAAAGAAGTCGGACACGGACATGACTGCGTTAATGCCAGGAGCACTGAAGAGCCCACTTGGAGAAGTCGTAGTAGTGGAAGATGCAGTATGCGTCTACTATCCAATGGAAGGCTATCTCCAAACGCCAGATATTGTCAAGGAGGTCTCCAAGGGCTTGTCGAATCTCAGACAGCAACTGTTGGAAGTGGGAAAGATGTTTAATCGAAACCCACGATTGACGAACTCTGACACTGAAGCATTGGAACGAACCTTGCATGGAATTGTTGAGCTTCAGACTAGGCATATAGACAGGCTCACCGACAGGCTCACTAACTTGCATGTTGCTTTACCTAACGTACACTCTGATCTTTCCAAGCATGTCCATGCACGTACTAAGAGAGGACTTGTGGATTTTCTAGGAATCCTGTCTCAACAACTCTTTGGCACGGCATTAGACAAGGATGTAGTGCAATTGGGTAGACAGATGCATGACCTGACACTGGCCGCTAAAGCCAATAATAGATTAATCATGCATGTGTATAAACAGTTAGATGAGTTCACTAACAAAGCTAACGAGATAATTAGGACTACCAACCATCTAGTAGAGCTTGTGAACAACATCCAAATTAACCTACCAACCCTAGCTAACTTGGTGTTATTCGCTGAGTACTTACATGCTCTCGACGAGTCAACCACTGCTTTGGAGAAGCATGCAGCCAATATGGTGGACGGCTTAATCGATGCAAGTTTGAACAGGGTTAATGCTTTATTGCTGCCTACTAATATACTAACAAATGCACTTGATATAGCTATGTGGAAGCACGGACTTATGCCACTCTTTGATCTGAGTCAACTGGAATATTTACCCATTGTTAGAGGCCCAGTTGACCCATGAAGGCATCCTGATATTGGTACCTATGAGGAATGCTGTAACATACCAGGCATGGCGGTTCATTTCCTTCCCTTTTGCTACTGCTAATAATACACTTGTTGTTATTGAAGAGGGTCCAGAGGTGCTAGTTGTCTCAAATGACAAGAAATATGTAGCAGAAACGACTGTGGATGAATTTGAGAAGTGTAAGGCCTCATTTCTTGATCTCCATGTATGTCCTGCTTTCCATTTTGTCTTCGTACCATTAAAGGTAGGAGTGTAAAAGGGCCTTGTTGGACACAAATACTTCCTCTGCTCTGCAACGTTGCACCTTCCAACCCATTCAGTTGAAGTCAGTTTTCCATGCTCATATTCATGCGAAACAGTACTTTTACTTTCCTGAGACAGAGGATGTAACTGTGACTTGTGCCTCGCAGAATCAATTCCTTACAGTAAAGGGGTATTATGTTGCACCTGATTTTTGTGAGTTACACAGTAAAGAGATAGCTGTTCTCCCTAGCAAGCATCATCTAGCTTTGTCAGTGAACTTCTCATCCCAGTTACGACCCTTTTTACCTTCATTCAATGTTACTTCCTTGAATGTGAACAGGCTGTCTCATGTATTAAAGGAGCTTACCTTCTTCTCCCACTTGAACAGGACTGATTTAGAGCCTTATGTACTGTCCTATCTTCCTTCATACCTTTCTCCTTCCTATTTTGGTCCTGGCGTTGGTCTTCTACTTATTGTGGTCTTGTCCTGTGTTTGTGGTTTAGGCTACTATTTAAGGCGCCAATTAAGGAACCCACTGAGACCATGTGTCCGTACTCGCGGATTGCAAGTGGATGTTCCTGAATAGTTAGCTACCCTACACTCTGGTTAGGCTACACGGTAGTTAGGACAACAATGTCGACGAGGACGTCAATGGTGTGGCCGAGCGATGTTCTGGTGTCAACATCTTTTTCCATATGAAGTTGTAGTATCATACATTTTACATAAAAATTTTTAAAGCTGTTTTGTCATAATTAACAGTGTGTAATGAAGTGTGAATGATGAACATCCAAATATCATTTCGCTGTTAGCTGTGGTATAGAAGAAGGTGGATGGCAGACCACAAGAGCCACCCTGTTTCAATTATAAAATGAAGGTTAGGAGAAGTGAAAAGATATCTGAATAGTGCGTAAGTGTAAAGTCCTGGGGAACCATTTATTATGTTGGTATATGTGAATGTACTTAATACCATTTAATAGAGGTGTATAATGTGCTAGTAGAGTTGTCATTTATCTCTACTTTTTGCATAAGCCCAGAGTATATGTAAATGCTCGGCACCTCACTTTTTAGCTGACCTCAGCACCGCGCCCTAGTCGGCTCGGTGAGTGTACAGCGTCAGAAGCCGTTTTATAGTTATCAAGGGAGGTGGTATCGCTCTTACATATCTCTCGGGTCGCAGTTATATTATTCTGTACCCAATAAAGAGAGATTTAATCTGCTCGTTTCTGTCACCTTACGCTACCACTTAATAACAGACCAGCTTCCACCTTCTCGTGGCAGAGGACCTTTGGTGGAAAGTGTCAGGCAGTGACGGCGAGTAGCTGACGAGTACTACAGACAGTGTCGTCGATCCCACACGGTGGTCTAGTTATACTATAACAGCAGAACACATAATATTTATTGGTGCTAGCGGTGGCACGATATTTAGTGCTAGCCATGTACCGATACATTAAATTGGTGGCCAGTGGTGCGACGATACATTAAATTGGTGCTCAGTGCTGGGATACGATACGTGCTAAAGGGATTTATGCTGTGAACCAGTAACCCTTGCAATCGCTCGTTCCTGAAGGTGAAACAGAAAATCTTACTCAACTGTTGTAAGGGGACTAATTACCAGTGAGTTAAGTGGAGCAGATAAACTGGAGTGGTGAATATTAATTCCTCCCATTATTCTGCCAGTGCGAGATTCCTATCTTAAGCACAAACTGGCAGTTATCTCGCCCTGTGGTGTGCGAGATATCTCCATCTTCAAACGCAAACTGGCAAGAATCTTGCTCTCGTGTGTGAGAGCCGAGATAAGGAGAGTTCAAGCCAGTGCGGTGAGGAGTGGGTCAACTGGCGACTTCTAGCAACTCCAGAGGCAAGGACGGCCGAAGCGAGCCGAGGGAGAGCGAGAGCGGTCGAGAGGTGCCACGATTGTGTATGGTGCGTCTGTGGCATCTGCCTGGCGTGCTGCAGGGCGAACCAGTCGCTTGCTAACTCCCACAGCGAGCGGGCTGCCGTGTATGGTTGGAGGAGTCTGGTGGAGTGTGGAACGTGGAATGTGGAACATCATCCTGGACTTTCATATCTAGGTAGTGTCCATGCATTAGTAATCCACACACACACACACACACACACTTGAATCAACACACGTTAGTTAGTTAATGTGTGGAAATAAAGGTTTCTCAGAATTCCCTTGAAATAAATATACTTTCTGTGTATTTTATATGTGTCCCGTTCTCTGTCACTTACCGTAACTATCCTTTTTTATGTCAGTTTATCTTCCTGTATATGGGAGGGGAATATTGCTGACAAGGTTGGATGGATACAGTGAAAAAGTGGGGACGTAGAATTAGGGGAAATAGAGACAGCCAACCCCACTAGACTCAGCATTTTATGAGTGGGTTGATACATCAAATAAAAGTGCTCAGACATATAAAATGAGTGAAGGACATATTGAGGATCAAGGTGATGAGGATATTTCTGAAGGACAGGATGAGGATTTGAACGTTTTGCATTTGCGTTCTGGTCATACTTATTCAACAGTCCCAGAGCAATCAGTTAGATCCAAAATGGCCACTAGTCTTGCTAATGAGGGTATTCCTAGTGAGGAGACTGTGGAAGTTGAGACTACAACAGTACCTTTGGTCACTCAGGATATGCAAAATCCAGTCATTAGTGATAGTACTACAACCACTCACATACCTGTGTATACTTCAGATGTTTTCAGTACACCACAAGGTTTTGGACAGAATTTATTTTCTGTTCCTTATTCAAATGCATGGGGTATAAACACAGATGGTATTGGCATGCGAACTCAGAATCCTAATCAATAGGGCATGAATACTAATATTGGCATGCAAACCCAGGGCCCTTATCCAAATACCTGGGGCATGACCAACAATATGGGCGTGCAAAGTCAGACTAACCCTCCCCTTTGTGGCAGATACCTGTACCTAATATGGCACCCACTAATCTGGCTACTGATATAGCACAGCAGCATCGAAACTGTACTGAAAGTCAGGCTTTGGCGAAGGCAGGCATATGCTATGCAGAAGCTAGCAAAGCCTTGCAAACTTCGGGCTGGAGAGATACAGCTACTAGTTCTCCACAGCAAAGGACCAAGGCTGTTAAGCCAGAGGTGAAAAGATGGTGTGTCATACATGGGCACTGTCCTCATGAAACGGACTGTTGCCCCTTTGTCATTGAAAACAGGAAGAAACTGGGAAACCAAGCTAGTTCGGGGGAAGCTCGGGCCCACACGCAAAAGTAGTTAAAATAGTACAATCCACCGATGCGTGTGTGGCAGCTGTTACATCTCAAGCAACGACTCAGTCGGAACCCATACGTCTGGCTAATGAAAAACAGCTGGAGCAATATGTGCAGGTCACGGATAATGTAGACCATAAAACACGACTCCTAGCCCTCCTTAGAGAATTTTCCGACATAGTAGCACTTCCAGGAGAAGCGCTGGGTAGGACGGATAGGGTGAAGCATCATATTGGTTTGTGCCCTGGTACAAATCCAGTTTATGTGCCCGCATACCATCTACCGCACAGCCAAAGGGAAGCAGTGGATGAGGAAGTTGAAAGGATGCTTCGTGATGAAGTTATCCAGCCTTCCTCCTCGCCTTGGAATGCACCACTCTTTCTAGTGCCTAAGAAGGACGGTGGTGTGAGACCTGTTGTGGATTTTCGGCAAGTGAACAAGGTAACTGTACCAGATTGTTACCCGATTCCGCATCTGCGAGACTTACTTCAGTCATTAGGTAAGGGAAATACTGTGTTTACTTGTCTGGATCTAGCGTCAGGGTATTGGCAGGTGGAGCTGGCCGAAGAGTCGCGTCCCATTACTGCTTTTAGCACTCACAGTGGGCACTTTGAATTTCTCCGGATGCCTTTTGGACTGAGTAATGCTCCTTAAACATTTCAGCGGATGATAAACCAATTGTTTGGCGAGATGTTAGGGCAAGACGTCTTAGCATATCTAGATGACCTAATCATCGTGAGTACAATGTTAACAGTCATTTTAACAAGTTAAAACGAGTGATGGAAACCTTGAGATCCGCAGGTCTGAAAATTAAGCTAAGTGTGAATTTCTGAAATCCAGTATTAGATTTTTAGGACACCTAGTTGATGGTAATGGCATCAAGACTGTACCGGACAAGGTAAGGCCAATGTTAAGTTTTCCTACACCACAGAACAAAGATCAGATAAGATCGTTCCTAGGCCTCACTGGCTTTTATAGGAGTTTTGTCCACAGGTATGCCATCATAGCATCACCTTTAACGACGCTACTTAAGAAGGACGCTGCATGGAAATGGGGACCCTCGGAAGAGAAAAGCTTCAACGAGCTCAAACAAGCCATGTCAGAAACACCCGTATTAGCGTTTCCTGATTATACTCAACCTTTCTATCTGTGCACGGACGCCTCAGGTCTGGGTCTGGGAGCGGTGTTACAGCAGAAGGATGAGCAAGGAAAGACACATACCATAGCCTATGCTAGTAGGGCACTAAGACCCCCAGAGAAGAACTATTCGACAACACATTTGGAGACATTAGCAGTCGTGTGGGCGTTAGGACATTTCCGGGATATTATCTTTGGCTACTGGATAATTGTTTTAACTGACCATGTACCCATACGTGACTAGTTTAAAGGAAAAAACTTGCACGGTAAGGTTGCGCATTGGTTTGGCAAGGTAATGGAGTCTGATCCAGAGGTCAGATATTTACCAGGCCGTCAAAATGTTGTAGCCGACGCTTTGAGCAGAAACATTGCTGCTACCATAGCCGAGGATGTTGCTCTTGCTGAGTATTCCTCAGACACAGTAAAAGCGGAACAGCGTAATGATGCGATGTGGTCTCAAGTCATCTATGCCTTGGAGTCTGGCGACGAGACTTGTCTACCTGAACTCCCAGTACCAATGACTCACTTCCATCTTCAACAGGGTCTTTTGTATAAGCAACCCCCAGGGAAGGACACTGCATATCAGTTGGTTGTTCCTGCTACCTTACAGCAAGCCGTGCTACCGTTAGTTCATGACGTACCTCAAGCAGGTCATCCCGGTCGCGATAGATGCATACGGGAGGCGAGAAAGAAATACTATTGGCCGACCATGAGGAAGGACATAGAAGCCCACGTCAGTCAATGTGTCAAATGCACGGAAATACGAGGAACGACGGGACTTCCGACTCCCATCTTAGAGTATCCTCTACCGGAAAAACCCTGGGATACAGTCTCCATTGATCTCTTAGCGTTGCCGAGAAGTCGTCAAGGTTCAAGTTATGTACTGGTGGCAGTGGACCATTTCTCATGATTCACTGTTTTAGCACCTTTACAGACGAAAACTTCAGAGGAGGTGGCGCACGCTTTTGTGACTTCAGTGATCTGTCCATACTCTACACCCAAGGTATTGCTCAGCGATAATGGCAGTGAATTTCATAACCAGGTGTTACAAGAAATCTGTCGTATGTATGGAGTAAAGCAAGTTTTTGTAACGCCTTACAGTCCTAAGAGCAATGGCCTGGTGGAGAGAACAAACAGGAAGATACTGGAAGTCTTGAGACCAGTAATAACCTCAAATCAAGAGGATAACTGGGAAGACTGGTTACCACATGTAGCGGCGACCATCAACTCCTCAGAAAATTCATCAACTAGGAAGTCTCCTCATTATATCCTTTATGGAGAAGAGAAAGTGTTACCCTACGATTTGTTGGCTGGACCTCGTACTCCAGTATACAACGAAGAAGACTACGCAAAGGTACAGTTGTTGAAATTCCAACGTATACACAGTGAAGTAAGGAAAAGATTAAAAGCCTCAAGAGCGGAGATGATGGCGAAACAACACAAAGGTAGTCAAGAAAAGACATTACAGGCAGGCCAGAAGGTCATGATCCACAACCCTGAGAGAATTTCCAAGCTCAGACCTAAGTTCCGCGGACCATATACCGTTGTGGAACGAGTACGTGGAAATATTTATAGAATAAAGGATGAAGCTAATGGAACTCAGGAGGTAGTACATGCTGATAGGATCAAACTAGTAAGTCAAGAGCTAGGCCTAACTAACCCTGCGTCTGATGTGTTGTCCCCTCTGTCTTCGTCGCAGTCTATGTCGTTGTCCGTACCTGTCCCTAACCAAGAGTATCGCAGCAAGCTACGATCCCACAACAAGAGTGATTAAGGGAGTATCTTCTCTTGCAGAAAAAAATGTGGCTGTGGCTCATACTCCTCGTGCGTTGCTTGGGGTGGACCTATGGAAAGAAGTCGGACACGGACATGACTGCGTTAATGCCAGGAGCACTGAAGAGCCCACTTGGAGAAGTCGTAGTAGTGGAAGATGCAGTATGCGTCTACTATCCAATGGAAGGCTATCTCCAAACGCCAGATATTGTCAAGGAGGTCTCCAAGGGCTTGTCGAATCTCAGACAGCAACTGTTGGAAGTGGGAAAGATGTTTAATCGAAACCCACGATTGACGAACTCTGACACTGAAGCATTGGAACGAACCTTGCATGGAATTGTTGAGCTTCAGACTAGGCATATAGACAGGCTCACCGACAGGCTCACTAACTTGCATGTTGCTTTACCTAACGTACACTCTGATCTTTCCAAGCATGTCCATGCACGTACTAAGAGAGGACTTGTGGATTTTCTAGGAATCCTGTCTCAACAACTCTTTGGCACGGCATTAGACAAGGATGTAGTGCAATTGGGTAGACAGATGCATGACCTGACACTGGCCGCTAAAGCCAATAATAGATTAATCATGCATGTGTATAAACAGTTAGATGAGTTCACTAACAAAGCTAACGAGATAATTAGGACTACCAACCATCTAGTAGAGCTTGTGAACAACATCCAAATTAACCTACCAACCCTAGCTAACTTGGTGTTATTCGCTGAGTACTTACATGCTCTCGACGAGTCAACCACTGCTTTGGAGAAGCATGCAGCCAATATGGTGGACGGCTTAATCGATGCAAGTTTGAACAGGGTTAATGCTTTATTGCTGCCTACTAATATACTAACAAATGCACTTGATATAGCTATGTGGAAGCACGGACTTATGCCACTCTTTGATCTGAGTCAACTGGAATATTTACCCATTGTTAGAGGCCCAGTTGACCCATGAAGGCATCCTGATATTGGTACCTATGAGGAATGCTGTAACATACCAGGCATGGCGGTTCATTTCCTTCCCTTTTGCTACTGCTAATAATACACTTGTTGTTATTGAAGAGGGTCCAGAGGTGCTAGTTGTCTCAAATGACAAGAAATATGTAGCAGAAACGACTGTGGATGAATTTGAGAAGTGTAAGGCCTCATTTCTTGATCTCCATGTATGTCCTGCTTTCCATTTTGTCTTCGTACCATTAAAGGTAGGAGTGTAAAAGGGCCTTGTTGGACACAAATACTTCCTCTGCTCTGCAACGTTGCACCTTCCAACCCATTCAGTTGAAGTCAGTTTTCCATGCTCATATTCATGCGAAACAGTACTTTTACTTTCCTGAGACAGAGGACATAACTGTGACTTGTGCCTCGCAGAATCAATTCCTTACAGTAAAGGGGTATTATGTTGCACCTGATTTTTGTGAGTTACACAGTAAAGAGATAGCTGTTCTCCCTAGCAAGCATCATCTAGCTTTGTCAGTGAACTTCTCATCCCAGTTACGACCCTTTTTACCTTCATTCAATGTTACTTCCTTGAATGTGAACAGGCTGTCTCATGTATTAAAGGAGCTTACCTTCTTCTCCCACTTGAACAGGACTGATTTAGAGCCTTATGTACTGTCCTATCTTCCTTCATACCTTTCTCCTTCCTATTTTGGTCCTGGCGTTGGTCTTCTACTTATTGTGGTCTTGTCCTGTGTTTGTGGTTTAGGCTACTATTTAAGGCGCCAATTAAGGAACCCACTGAGACCATGTGTCCGTACTCGCGGATTGCAAGTGGATGTTCCTGAATAGTTAGCTACCCTACACTCTGGTTAGGCTACACGGTAGTTAGGACAACAATGTCGACGAGGACGTCAATGGTGTGGCCGAGCGATGTTCTGGTGTCAACATCTTTTTCCATATGAAGTTGTAGTATCATACATTTTACATAAAAATTTTTAAAGCTGTTTTGTCATAATTAACAGTGTGTAATGAAGTGTGAATGATGAACATCCAAATATCATTTCGCTGTTAGCTGTGGTATAGAAGAAGGTGGATGGCAGACCACAAGAGCCACCCTGTTTCAATTATAAAATGAAGGTTAGGAGAAGTGAAAAGATATCTGAATAGTGCGTAAGTGTAAAGTCCTGGGGAACCATTTATTATGTTGGTATATGTGAATGTACTTAATACCATTTAATAGAGGTGTATAATGTGCTAGTAGAGTTGTCATTTATCTCTACTTTTTGCATAAGCCCAGAGTATATGTAAATGCTCGGCACCTCACTTTTTAGCTGACCTCAGCACCGCGCCCTAGTCGGCTCGGTGAGTGTACAGCGTCAGAAGCCGTTTTATAGTTATCAAGGGAGGTGGTATCGCTCTTACATATCTCTTGGGTCGCAGTTATATTATTCTGTACCCAATAAAGAGAGATTTAATCTGCTCGTTTCTGTCACCTTACGCTACCACTTAATAACAGACCAGCTTCCACCTTCTCGTGGCAGAGGACCTTTGGTGGAAAGTGTCAGGCAGTGACGGCGAGTAGCTGACGAGTACTACAGACAGTGTCGTCGATCCCACACGGTGGTCTAGTTATACTATAACAGCAGAACACATAATATTTATTGGTGCTAGCGGTGGCACGATATTTAGTGCTAGCCATGTACCGATACATTAAATTGGTGGCCAGTGGTGCGACGATACATTAAATTGGTGCTCAGTGCTGGGATACGATACGTGCTAAAGGGATTTATGCTGTGAACCAGTAACCCTTGCAATCGCTCGTTCCTGAAGGTGAAACAGAAAATCTTACTCAACTGTTGTAAGGGGACTAATTACCAGTGAGTTAAGTGGAGCAGATAAACTGGAGTGGTGAATATTAATTCCTCCCATTATTCTGCCAGTGCGAGATTCCTATCTTAAGCACAAACTGGCAGTTATCTCGCCCTGTGGTGTGCGAGATATCTCCATCTTCAAACGCAAACTGGCAAGAATCTTGCTCTCGTGTGTGAGAGCCGAGATAAGGAGAGTTCAAGCCAGTGCGGTGAGGAGTGGGTCAACTGGCGACTTCTAGCAACTCCAGAGGCAAGGACGGCCGAAGCGAGCCGAGGGAGAGCGAGAGCGGTCGAGAGGTGCCACGATTGTGTATGGTGCGTCTGTGGCATCTGCCTGGCGTGCTGCAGGGCGAACCAGTCGCTTGCTAACTCCCACAGCGAGCGGGCTGCCGTGTATGGTTGGAGGAGTCTGGTGGAGTGTGGAACGTGGAATGTGGAACATCATCCTGGACTTTCATATCTAGGTAGTGTCCATGCATTAGTAATCCACACACACACACACACACACACTTGAATCAACACACGTTAGTTAGTTAATGTGTGGAAATAAAGGTTTCTCAGAATTCCCTTGAAATAAATATACTTTCTGTGTATTTTATATGTGTCCCGTTCTCTGTCACTTACCGTAACTATCCTTTTTTTATGTCAGTTTATCTTCCTGTATATGGGAGGGGAATATTGCTGACAAGGTTGGATGGATACAGTGAAAAAGTGGGGACGTAGAATTAGGGGAAATAGAGACAGCCAACCCCACTAGACTCAGCATTTTATGAGTGGGTTGATACATCAAATAAAAGTGCTCAGACATATAAAATGAGTGAAGGACATATTGAGGATCAAGGTGATGAGGATATTTCTGAAGGACAGGATGAGGATTTGAACGTTTTGCATTTGCGTTCTGGTCATACTTATTCAACAGTCCCAGAGCAATCAGTTAGATCCAAAATGGCCACTAGTCTTGCTAATGAGGGTATTCCTAGTGAGGAGACTGTGGAAGTTGAGACTACAACAGTACCTTTGGTCACTCAGGATATGCAAAATCCAGTCATTAGTGATAGTACTACAACCACTCACATACCTGTGTATACTTCAGATGTTTTCAGTACACCACAAGGTTTTGGACAGAATTTATTTTCTGTTCCTTATTCAAATGCATGGGGTATAAACACAGATGGTATTGGCATGCGAACTCAGAATCCTAATCAATAGGGCATGAATACTAATATTGGCATGCAAACCCAGGGCCCTTATCCAAATACCTGGGGCATGACCAACAATATGGGCGTGCAAAGTCAGACTAACCCTCCCCCTTTGTGGCAGATACCTGTACCTAATATGGCACCCACTAATCTGGCTACTGATATAGCACAGCAGCATCGAAACTGTACTGAAAGTCAGGCTTTGGCGAAGGCAGGCATATGCTATGCAGAAGCTAGCAAAGCCTTGCAAACTTCGGGCTGGAGAGATACAGCTACTAGTTCTCCACAGCAAAGGACCAAGGCTGTTAAGCCAGAGGTGAAAAGATGGTGTGTCATACATGGGCACTGTCCTCATGAAACGGACTGTTGCCCCTTTGTCATTGAAAACAGGAAGAAACTGGGAAACCAAGCTAGTTCGGGGGAAGCTCGGGCCCACACGCAAAAGTAGTTAAAATAGTACAATCCACCGATGCGTGTGTGGCAGCTGTTACATCTCAAGCAACGACTCAGTCGGAACCCATACGTCTGGCTAATGAAAAACAGCTGGAGCAATATGTGCAGGTCACGGATAATGTAGACCATAAAACACGACTCCTAGCCCTCCTTAGAGAATTTTCCGACATAGTAGCACTTCCAGGAGAAGCGCTGGGTAGGACGGATAGGGTGAAGCATCATATTGGTTTGTGCCCTGGTACAAATCCAGTTTATGTGCCCGCATACCATCTACCGCACAGCCAAAGGGAAGCAGTGGATGAGGAAGTTGAAAGGATGCTTCGTGATGAAGTTATCCAGCCTTCCTCCTCGCCTTGGAATGCACCACTCTTTCTAGTGCCTAAGAAGGACGGTGGTGTGAGACCTGTTGTGGATTTTCGGCAAGTGAACAAGGTAACTGTACCGGATTGTTACCCGATTCCGCATCTGCGAGACTTACTTCAGTCATTAGGTAAGGGAAATACTGTGTTTACTTGTCTGGATCTAGCGTCAGGGTATTGGCAGGTGGAGCTGGCCGAAGAGTCGCGTCCCATTACTGCTTTTAGCACTCACAGTGGGCACTTTGAATTTCTCCGGATGCCTTTTGGACTGAGTAATGCTCCTTAAACATTTCAGCGGATGATAAACCAATTGTTTGGCGAGATGTTAGGGCAAGACGTCTTAGCATATCTAGATGACCTAATCATCGTGAGTACAATGTTAACAGTCATTTTAACAAGTTAAAACGAGTGATGGAAACCTTGAGATCCGCAGGTCTGAAAATTAAGCTAAGTGTGAATTTCTGAAATCCAGTATTAGATTTTTAGGACACCTAGTTGATGGTAATGGCATCAAGACTGTACCGGACAAGGTAAGGCCAATGTTAAGTTTTCCTACACCACAGAACAAAGATCAGATAAGATCGTTCCTAGGCCTCACTGGCTTTTATAGGAGTTTTGTCCACAGGTATGCCATCATAGCATCACCTTTAACGACGCTACTTAAGAAGGACGCTGCATGGAAATGGGGACCCTCGGAAGAGAAAAGCTTCAACGAGCTCAAACAAGCCATGTCAGAAACACCCGTATTAGCGTTTCCTGATTATACTCAACCTTTCTATCTGTGCACGGACGCCTCAGGTCTGGGTCTGGGAGCGGTGTTACAGCAGAAGGATGAGCAAGGAAAGACACATACCATAGCCTATGCTAGTAGGGCACTAAGACCCCCAGAGAAGAACTATTCGACAACACATTTGGAGACATTAGCAGTCGTGTGGGCGTTAGGACATTTCCGGGATATTATCTTTGGCTACTGGATAATTGTTTTAACTGACCATGTACCCATACGTGACTAGTTTAAAGGAAAAAACTTGCACGGTAAGGTTGCGCATTGGTTTGGCAAGGTAATGGAGTCTGATCCAGAGGTCAGATATTTACCAGGCCGTCAAAATGTTGTAGCCGACGCTTTGAGCAGAAACATTGCTGCTACCATAGCCGAGGATGTTGCTCTTGCTGAGTATTCCTCAGACACAGTAAAAGCGGAACAGCGTAATGATGCGATGTGGTCTCAAGTCATCTATGCCTTGGAGTCTGGCGACGAGACTTGTCTACCTGAACTCCCAGTACCAATGACTCACTTCCATCTTCAACAGGGTCTTTTGTATAAGCAACCCCAGGGAAGGACACTGCATATCAGTTGGTTGTTCCTGCTACCTTACAGCAAGCCGTGCTACCGTTAGTTCATGACGTACCTCAAGCAGGTCATCCCGGTCGCGATAGATGCATACGGGAGGCGAGAAAGAAATACTATTGGCCGACCATGAGGAAGGACATAGAAGCCCACGTCAGTCAATGTGTCAAATGCACGGAAATACGAGGAACGACGGGACTTCCGACTCCCATCTTAGAGTATCCTCTACCGGAAAAACCCTGGGATACAGTCTCCATTGATCTCTTAGCGTTGCCGAGAAGTCGTCAAGGTTCAAGTTATGTACTGGTGGCAGTGGACCATTTCTCATGATTCACTGTTTTAGCACCTTTACAGACGAAAACTTCAGAGGAGGTGGCGCACGCTTTTGTGACTTCAGTGATCTGTCCATACTCTACACCCAAGGTATTGCTCAGCGATAATGGCAGTGAATTTCATAACCAGGTGTTACAAGAAATCTGTCGTATGTATGGAGTAAAGCAAGTTTTTGTAACGCCTTACAGTCCTAAGAGCAATGGCCTGGTGGAGAGAACAAACAGGAAGATACTGGAAGTCTTGAGACCAGTAATAACCTCAAATCAAGAGGATAACTGGGAAGACTGGTTACCACATGTAGCGGCGACCATCAACTCCTCAGAAAATTCATCAACTAGGAAGTCTCCTCATTATATCCTTTATGGAGAAGAGAAAGTGTTACCCTACGATTTGTTGGCTGGACCTCGTACTCCAGTATACAACGAAGAAGACTACGCAAAGGTACAGTTGTTGAAATTCCAACGTATACACAGTGAAGTAAGGAAAAGATTAAAAGCCTCAAGAGCGGAGATGATGGCGAAACAACACAAAGGTAGTCAAGAAAAGACATTACAGGCAGGCCAGAAGGTCATGATCCACAACCCTGAGAGAATTTCCAAGCTCAGACCTAAGTTCCGCGGACCATATACCGTTGTGGAACGAGTACGTGGAAATATTTATAGAATAAAGGATGAAGCTAATGGAACTCAGGAGGTAGTACATGCTGATAGGATCAAACTAGTAAGTCAAGAGCTAGGCCTAACTAACCCTGCGTCTGATGTGTTGTCCCCTCTGTCTTCGTCGCAGTCTATGTCGTTGTCCGTACCTGTCCCTAACCAAGAGTATCGCAGCAAGCTACGATCCCACAACAAGAGTGATTAAGGGAGTATCTTCTCTTGCAGAAAAAAATGTGGCTGTGGCTCATACTCCTCGTGCGTTGCTTGGGGTGGACCTATGGAAAGAAGTCGGACACGGACATGACTGCGTTAATGCCAGGAGCACTGAAGAGCCCACTTGGAGAAGTCGTAGTAGTGGAAGATGCAGTATGCGTCTACTATCCAATGGAAGGCTATCTCCAAACGCCAGATATTGTCAAGGAGGTCTCCAAGGGCTTGTCGAATCTCAGACAGCAACTGTTGGAAGTGGGAAAGATGTTTAATCGAAACCCACGATTGACGAACTCTGACACTGAAGCATTGGAACGAACCTTGCATGGAATTGTTGAGCTTCAGACTAGGCATATAGACAGGCTCACCGACAGGCTCACTAACTTGCATGTTGCTTTACCTAACGTACACTCTGATCTTTCCAAGCATGTCCATGCACGTACTAAGAGAGGACTTGTGGATTTTCTAGGAATCCTGTCTCAACAACTCTTTGGCACGGCATTAGACAAGGATGTAGTGCAATTGGGTAGACAGATGCATGACCTGACACTGGCCGCTAAAGCCAATAATAGATTAATCATGCATGTGTATAAACAGTTAGATGAGTTCACTAACAAAGCTAACGAGATAATTAGGACTACCAACCATCTAGTAGAGCTTGTGAACAACATCCAAATTAACCTACCAACCCTAGCTAACTTGGTGTTATTCGCTGAGTACTTACATGCTCTCGACGAGTCAACCACTGCTTTGGAGAAGCATGCAGCCAATATGGTGGACGGCTTAATCGATGCAAGTTTGAACAGGGTTAATGCTTTATTGCTGCCTACTAATATACTAACAAATGCACTTGATATAGCTATGTGGAAGCACGGACTTATGCCACTCTTTGATCTGAGTCAACTGGAATATTTACCCATTGTTAGAGGCCCAGTTGACCCATGAAGGCATCCTGATATTGGTACCTATGAGGAATGCTGTAACATACCAGGCATGGCGGTTCATTTCCTTCCCTTTTGCTACTGCTAATAATACACTTGTTGTTATTGAAGAGGGTCCAGAGGTGCTAGTTGTCTCAAATGACAAGAAATATGTAGCAGAAACGACTGTGGATGAATTTGAGAAGTGTAAGGCCTCATTTCTTGATCTCCATGTATGTCCTGCTTTCCATTTTGTCTTCGTACCATTAAAGGTAGGAGTGTAAAAGGGCCTTGTTGGACACAAATACTTCCTCTGCTCTGCAACGTTGCACCTTCCAACCCATTCAGTTGAAGTCAGTTTTCCATGCTCATATTCATGCGAAACAGTACTTTTACTTTCCTGAGACAGAGGATGTAACTGTGACTTGTGCCTCGCAGAATCAATTCCTTACAGTAAAGGGGTATTATGTTGCACCTGATTTTTGTGAGTTACACAGTAAAGAGATAGCTGTTCTCCCTAGCAAGCATCATCTAGCTTTGTCAGTGAACTTCTCATCCCAGTTACGACCCTTTTTACCTTCATTCAATGTTACTTCCTTGAATGTGAACAGGCTGTCTCATGTATTAAAGGAGCTTACCTTCTTCTCCCACTTGAACAGGACTGATTTAGAGCCTTATGTACTGTCCTATCTTCCTTCATACCTTTCTCCTTCCTATTTTGGTCCTGGCGTTGGTCTTCTACTTATTGTGGTCTTGTCCTGTGTTTGTGGTTTAGGCTACTATTTAAGGCGCCAATTAAGGAACCCACTGAGACCATGTGTCCGTACTCGCGGATTGCAAGTGGATGTTCCTGAATAGTTAGCTACCCTACACTCTGGTTAGGCTACACGGTAGTTAGGACAACAATGTCGACGAGGACGTCAATGGTGTGGCCGAGCGATGTTCTGGTGTCAACATCTTTTTCCATATGAAGTTGTAGTATCATACATTTTACATAAAAATTTTTAAAGCTGTTTTGTCATAATTAACAGTGTGTAATGAAGTGTGAATGATGAACATCCAAATATCATTTCGCTGTTAGCTGTGGTATAGAAGAAGGTGGATGGCAGACCACAAGAGCCACCCTGTTTCAATTATAAAATGAAGGTTAGGAGAAGTGAAAAGATATCTGAATAGTGCGTAAGTGTAAAGTCCTGGGGAACCATTTATTATGTTGGTATATGTGAATGTACTTAATACCATTTAATAGAGGTGTATAATGTGCTAGTAGAGTTGTCATTTATCTCTACTTTTTGCATAAGCCCAGAGTATATGTAAATGCTCGGCACCTCACTTTTTAGCTGACCTCAGCACCGCGCCCTAGTCGGCTCGGTGAGTGTACAGCGTCAGAAGCCGTTTTATAGTTATCAAGGGAGGTGGTATCGCTCTTACATATCTCTCGGGTCGCAGTTATATTATTCTGTACCCAATAAAGAGAGATTTAATCTGCTCGTTTCTGTCACCTTACGCTACCACTTAATAACAGACCAGCTTCCACCTTCTCGTGGCAGAGGACCTTTGGTGGAAAGTGTCAGGCAGTGACGGCGAGTAGCTGACGAGTACTACAGACAGTGTCGTCGATCCCACACGGTGGTCTAGTTATACTATAACAGCAGAACACATAATATTTATTGGTGCTAGCGGTGGCACGATATTTAGTGCTAGCCATGTACCGATACATTAAATTGGTGGCCAGTGGTGCGACGATACATTAAATTGGTGCTCAGTGCTGGGATACGATACGTGCTAAAGGGATTTATGCTGTGAACCAGTAACCCTTGCAATCGCTCGTTCCTGAAGGTGAAACAGAAAATCTTACTCAACTGTTGTAAGGGGACTAATTACCAGTGAGTTAAGTGGAGCAGATAAACTGGAGTGGTGAATATTAATTCCTCCCATTATTCTGCCAGTGCGAGATTCCTATCTTAAGCACAAACTGGCAGTTATCTCGCCCTGTGGTGTGCGAGATATCTCCATCTTCAAACGCAAACTGGCAAGAATCTTGCTCTCGTGTGTGAGAGCCGAGATAAGGAGAGTTCAAGCCAGTGCGGTGAGGAGTGGGTCAACTGGCGACTTCTAGCAACTCCAGAGGCAAGGACGGCCGAAGCGAGCCGAGGGAGAGCGAGAGCGGTCGAGAGGTGCCACGATTGTGTATGGTGCGTCTGTGGCATCTGCCTGGCGTGCTGCAGGGCGAACCAGTCGCTTGCTAACTCCCACAGCGAGCGGGCTGCCGTGTATGGTTGGAGGAGTCTGGTGGAGTGTGGAACGTGGAATGTGGAACATCATCCTGGACTTTCATATCTAGGTAGTGTCCATGCATTAGTAATCCACACACACACACACACACACACTTGAATCAACACACGTTAGTTAGTTAATGTGTGGAAATAAAGGTTTCTCAGAATTCCCTTGAAATAAATATACTTTCTGTGTATTTTATATGTGTCCCGTTCTCTGTCACTTACCGTAACTATCCTTTTTTTATGTCAGTTTATCTTCCTGTATATGGGAGGGGAATATTGCTGACAAGGTTGGATGGATACAGTGAAAAAGTGGGGACGTAGAATTAGGGGAAATAGAGACAGCCAACCCCACTAGACTCAGCATTTTATGAGTGGGTTGATACATCAAATAAAAGTGCTCAGACATATAAAATGAGTGAAGGACATATTGAGGATCAAGGTGATGAGGATATTTCTGAAGGACAGGATGAGGATTTGAACGTTTTGCATTTGCGTTCTGGTCATACTTATTCAACAGTCCCAGAGCAATCAGTTAGATCCAAAATGGCCACTAGTCTTGCTAATGAGGGTATTCCTAGTGAGGAGACTGTGGAAGTTGAGACTACAACAGTACCTTTGGTCACTCAGGATATGCAAAATCCAGTCATTAGTGATAGTACTACAACCACTCACATACCTGTGTATACTTCAGATGTTTTCAGTACACCACAAGGTTTTGGACAGAATTTATTTTCTGTTCCTTATTCAAATGCATGGGGTATAAACACAGATGGTATTGGCATGCGAACTCAGAATCCTAATCAATAGGGCATGAATACTAATATTGGCATGCAAACCCAGGGCCCTTATCCAAATACCTGGGGCATGACCAACAATATGGGCGTGCAAAGTCAGACTAACCCTCCCCTTTGTGGCAGATACCTGTACCTAATATGGCACCCACTAATCTGGCTACTGATATAGCACAGCAGCATCGAAACTGTACTGAAAGTCAGGCTTTGGCGAAGGCAGGCATATGCTATGCAGAAGCTAGCAAAGCCTTGCAAACTTCGGGCTGGAGAGATACAGCTACTAGTTCTCCACAGCAAAGGACCAAGGCTGTTAAGCCAGAGGTGAAAAGATGGTGTGTCATACATGGGCACTGTCCTCATGAAACGGACTGTTGCCCCTTTGTCATTGAAAACAGGAAGAAACTGGGAAACCAAGCTAGTTCGGGGGAAGCTCGGGCCCACACGCAAAAGTAGTTAAAATAGTACAATCCACCGATGCGTGTGTGGCAGCTGTTACATCTCAAGCAACGACTCAGTCGGAACCCATACGTCTGGCTAATGAAAAACAGCTGGAGCAATATGTGCAGGTCACGGATAATGTAGACCATAAAACACGACTCCTAGCCCTCCTTAGAGAATTTTCCGACATAGTAGCACTTCCAGGAGAAGCGCTGGGTAGGACGGATAGGGTGAAGCATCATATTGGTTTGTGCCCTGGTACAAATCCAGTTTATGTGCCCGCATACCATCTACCGCACAGCCAAAGGGAAGCAGTGGATGAGGAAGTTGAAAGGATGCTTCGTGATGAAGTTATCCAGCCTTCCTCCTCGCCTTGGAATGCACCACTCTTTCTAGTGCCTAAGAAGGACGGTGGTGTGAGACCTGTTGTGGATTTTCGGCAAGTGAACAAGGTAACTGTACCGGATTGTTACCCGATTCCGCATCTGCGAGACTTACTTCAGTCATTAGGTAAGGGAAATACTGTGTTTACTTGTCTGGATCTAGCGTCAGGGTATTGGCAGGTGGAGCTGGCCGAAGAGTCGCGTCCCATTACTGCTTTTAGCACTCACAGTGGGCACTTTGAATTTCTCCGGATGCCTTTTGGACTGAGTAATGCTCCTTAAACATTTCAGCGGATGATAAACCAATTGTTTGGCGAGATGTTAGGGCAAGACGTCTTAGCATATCTAGATGACCTAATCATCGTGAGTACAATGTTAACAGTCATTTTAACAAGTTAAAACGAGTGATGGAAACCTTGAGATCCGCAGGTCTGAAAATTAAGCTAAGTGTGAATTTCTGAAATCCAGTATTAGATTTTTAGGACACCTAGTTGATGGTAATGGCATCAAGACTGTACCGGACAAGGTAAGGCCAATGTTAAGTTTTCCTACACCACAGAACAAAGATCAGATAAGATCGTTCCTAGGCCTCACTGGCTTTTATAGGAGTTTTGTCCACAGGTATGCCATCATAGCATCACCTTTAACGACGCTACTTAAGAAGGACGCTGCATGGAAATGGGGACCCTCGGAAGAGAAAAGCTTCAACGAGCTCAAACAAGCCATGTCAGAAACACCCGTATTAGCGTTTCCTGATTATACTCAACCTTTCTATCTGTGCACGGACGCCTCAGGTCTGGGTCTGGGAGCGGTGTTACAGCAGAAGGATGAGCAAGGAAAGACACATACCATAGCCTATGCTAGTAGGGCACTAAGACCCCCAGAGAAGAACTATTCGACAACACATTTGGAGACATTAGCAGTCGTGTGGGCGTTAGGACATTTCCGGGATATTATCTTTGGCTACTGGATAATTGTTTTAACTGACCATGTACCCATACGTGACTAGTTTAAAGGAAAAAACTTGCACGGTAAGGTTGCGCATTGGTTTGGCAAGGTAATGGAGTCTGATCCAGAGGTCAGATATTTACCAGGCCGTCAAAATGTTGTAGCCGACGCTTTGAGCAGAAACATTGCTGCTACCATAGCCGAGGATGTTGCTCTTGCTGAGTATTCCTCAGACACAGTAAAAGCGGAACAGCGTAATGATGCGATGTGGTCTCAAGTCATCTATGCCTTGGAGTCTGGCGACGAGACTTGTCTACCTGAACTCCCAGTACCAATGACTCACTTCCATCTTCAACAGGGTCTTTTGTATAAGCAACCCCCAGGGAAGGACACTGCATATCAGTTGGTTGTTCCTGCTACCTTACAGCAAGCCGTGCTACCGTTAGTTCATGACGTACCTCAAGCAGGTCATCCCGGTCGCGATAGATGCATACGGGAGGCGAGAAAGAAATACTATTGGCCGACCATGAGGAAGGACATAGAAGCCCACGTCAGTCAATGTGTCAAATGCACGGAAATACGAGGAACGACGGGACTTCCGACTCCCATCTTAGAGTATCCTCTACCGGAAAAACCCTGGGATACAGTCTCCATTGATCTCTTAGCGTTGCCGAGAAGTCGTCAAGGTTCAAGTTATGTACTGGTGGCAGTGGACCATTTCTCATGATTCACTGTTTTAGCACCTTTACAGACGAAAACTTCAGAGGAGGTGGCGCACGCTTTTGTGACTTCAGTGATCTGTCCATACTCTACACCCAAGGTATTGCTCAGCGATAATGGCAGTGAATTTCATAACCAGGTGTTACAAGAAATCTGTCGTATGTATGGAGTAAAGCAAGTTTTTGTAACGCCTTACAGTCCTAAGAGCAATGGCCTGGTGGAGAGAACAAACAGGAAGATACTGGAAGTCTTGAGACCAGTAATAACCTCAAATCAAGAGGATAACTGGGAAGACTGGTTACCACATGTAGCGGCGACCATCAACTCCTCAGAATATTCATCAACTAGGAAGTCTCCTCATTATATCCTTTATGGAGAAGAGAAAGTGTTACCCTACGATTTGTTGGCTGGACCTCGTACTCCAGTATACAACGAAGAAGACTACGCAAAGGTACAGTTGTTGAAATTCCAACGTATACACAGTGAAGTAAGGAAAAGATTAAAAGCCTCAAGAGCGGAGATGATGGCGAAACAACACAAAGGTAGTCAAGAAAAGACATTACAGGCAGGCCAGAAGGTCATGATCCACAACCCTGAGAGAATTTCCAAGCTCAGACCTAAGTTCCGCGGACCATATACCGTTGTGGAACGAGTACGTGGAAATATTTATAGAATAAAGGATGAAGCTAATGGAACTCAGGAGGTAGTACATGCTGATAGGATCAAACTAGTAAGTCAAGAGCTAGGCCTAACTAACCCTGCGTCTGATGTGTTGTCCCCTCTGTCTTCGTCGCAGTCTATGTCGTTGTCCGTACCTGTCCCTAACCAAGAGTATCGCAGCAAGCTACGATCCCACAACAAGAGTGATTAAGGGAGTATCTTCTCTTGCAGAAAAAAAAATGTGGCTGTGGCTCATACTCCTCGTGCGTTGCTTGGGGTGGACCTATGGAAAGAAGTCGGACACGGACATGACTGCGTTAATGCCAGGAGCACTGAAGAGCCCACTTGGAGAAGTCGTAGTAGTGGAAGATGCAGTATGCGTCTACTATCCAATGGAAGGCTATCTCCAAACGCCAGATATTGTCAAGGAGGTCTCCAAGGGCTTGTCGAATCTCAGACAGCAACTGTTGGAAGTGGGAAAGATGTTTAATCGAAACCCACGATTGACGAACTCTGACACTGAAGCATTGGAACGAACCTTGCATGGAATTGTTGAGCTTCAGACTAGGCATATAGACAGGCTCACCGACAGGCTCACTAACTTGCATGTTGCTTTACCTAACGTACACTCTGATCTTTCCAAGCATGTCCATGCACGTACTAAGAGAGGACTTGTGGATCTTCTAGGAATCCTGTCTCAACAACTCTTTGGCACGGCATTAGACAAGGATGTAGTGCAATTGGGTAGACAGATGCATGACCTGACACTGGCCGCTAAAGCCAATAATAGATTAATCATGCATGTGTATAAACAGTTAGATGAGTTCACTAACAAAGCTAACGAGATAATTAGGACTACCAACCATCTAGTAGAGCTTGTGAACAACATCCAAATTAACCTACCAACCCTAGCTAACTTGGTGTTATTCGCTGAGTACTTACATGCTCTCGACGAGTCAACCACTGCTTTGGAGAAGCATGCAGCCAATATGGTGGACGGCTTAATCGATGCAAGTTTGAACAGGGTTAATGCTTTATTGCTGCCTACTAATATACTAACAAATGCACTTGATATAGCTATGTGGAAGCACGGACTTATGCCACTCTTTGATCTGAGTCAACTGGAATATTTACCCATTGTTAGAGGCCCAGTTGACCCATGAAGGCATCCTGATATTGGTACCTATGAGGAATGCTGTAACATACCAGGCATGGCGGTTCATTTCCTTCCCTTTTGCTACTGCTAATAATACACTTGTTGTTATTGAAGAGGGTCCAGAGGTGCTAGTTGTCTCAAATGACAAGAAATATGTAGCAGAAACGACTGTGGATGAATTTGAGAAGTGTAAGGCCTCATTTCTTGATCTCCATGTATGTCCTGCTTTCCATTTTGTCTTCGTACCATTAAAGGTAGGAGTGTAAAAGGGCCTTGTTGGACACAAATACTTCCTCTGCTCTGCAACGTTGCACCTTCCAACCCATTCAGTTGAAGTCAGTTTTCCATGCTCATATTCATGCGAAACAGTACTTTTACTTTCCTGAGACAGAGGACATAACTGTGACTTGTGCCTCGCAGAATCAATTCCTTACAGTAAAGGGGTATTATGTTGCACCTGATTTTTGTGAGTTACACAGTAAAGAGATAGCTGTTCTCCCTAGCAAGCATCATCTAGCTTTGTCAGTGAACTTCTCATCCCAGTTACGACCCTTTTTACCTTCATTCAATGTTACTTCCTTGAATGTGAACAGGCTGTCTCATGTATTAAAGGAGCTTACCTTCTTCTCCCACTTGAACAGGACTGATTTAGAGCCTTATGTACTGTCCTATCTTCCTTCATACCTTTCTCCTTCCTATTTTGGTCCTGGCGTTGGTCTTCTACTTATTGTGGTCTTGTCCTGTGTTTGTGGTTTAGGCTACTATTTAAGGTGCCAATTAAGGAACCCACTGAGACCATGTGTCCGTACTCGCGGATTGCAAGTGGATGTTCCTGAATAGTTAGCTACCCTACACTCTGGTTAGGCTACACGGTAGTTAGGACAACAATGTCGACGAGGACGTCAATGGTGTGGCCGAGCGATGTTCTGGTGTCAACATCTTTTTCCATATGAAGTTGTAGTATCATACATTTTACATAAAAATTTTTAAAGCTGTTTTGTCATAATTAACAGTGTGTAATGAAGTGTGAATGATGAACATCCAAATATCATTTCGCTGTTAGCTGTGGTATAGAAGAAGGTGGATGGCAGACCACAAGAGCCACCCTGTTTCAATTATAAAATGAAGGTTAGGAGAAGTGAAAAGATATCTGAATAGTGCGTAAGTGTAAAGTCCTGGGGAACCATTTATTATGTTGGTATATGTGAATGTACTTAATACCATTTAATAGAGGTGTATAATGTGCTAGTAGAGTTGTCATTTATCTCTACTTTTTGCATAAGCCCAGAGTATATGTAAATGCTCGGCACCTCACTTTTTAGCTGACCTCAGCACCGCGCCCTAGTCGGCTCGGTGAGTGTACAGCGTCAGAAGCCGTTTTATAGTTATCAAGGGAGGTGGTATCGCTCTTACATATCTCTTGGGTCGCAGTTATATTATTCTGTACCCAATAAAGAGAGATTTAATCTGCTCGTTTCTGTCACCTTACGCTACCACTTAATAACAGACCAGCTTCCACCTTCTCGTGGCAGAGGACCTTTGGTGGAAAGTGTCAGGCAGTGACGGCGAGTAGCTGACGAGTACTACAGACAGTGTCGTCGATCCCACACGGTGGTCTAGTTATACTATAACAGCAGAACACATAATATTTATTGGTGCTAGCGGTGGCACGATATTTAGTGCTAGCCATGTACCGATACATTAAATTGGTGGCCAGTGGTGCGACGATACATTAAATTGGTGCTCAGTGCTGGGATACGATACGTGCTAAAGGGATTTATGCTGTGAACCAGTAACCCTTGCAATCGCTCGTTCCTGAAGGTGAAACAGAAAATCTTACTCAACTGTTGTAAGGGGACTAATTACCAGTGAGTTAAGTGGAGCAGATAAACTGGAGTGGTGAATATTAATTCCTCCCATTATTCTGCCAGTGCGAGATTCCTATCTTAAGCACAAACTGGCAGTTATCTCGCCCTGTGGTGTGCGAGATATCTCCATCTTCAAACGCAAACTGGCAAGAATCTTGCTCTCGTGTGTGAGAGCCGAGATAAGGAGAGTTCAAGCCAGTGCGGTGAGGAGTGGGTCAACTGGCGACTTCTAGCAACTCCAGAGGCAAGGACGGCCGAAGCGAGCCGAGGGAGAGCGAGAGCGGTCGAGAGGTGCCACGATTGTGTATGGTGCGTCTGTGGCATCTGCCTGGCGTGCTGCAGGGCGAACCAGTCGCTTGCTAACTCCCACAGCGAGCGGGCTGCCGTGTATGGTTGGAGGAGTCTGGTGGAGTGTGGAACGTGGAATGTGGAACATCATCCTGGACTTTCATATCTAGGTAGTGTCCATGCATTAGTAATCCACACACACACACACACACACACTTGAATCAACACACGTTAGTTAGTTAATGTGTGGAAATAAAGGTTTCTCAGAATTCCCTTGAAATAAATATACTTTCTGTGTATTTTATATGTGTCCCGTTCTCTGTCACTTACCGTAACTATCCTTTTTTTATGTCAGTTTATCTTCCTGTATATGGGAGGGGAATATTGCTGACAAGGTTGGATGGATACAGTGAAAAAGTGGGGACGTAGAATTAGGGGAAATAGAGACAGCCAACCCCACTAGACTCAGCATTTTATGAGTGGGTTGATACATCAAATAAAAGTGCTCAGACATATAAAATGAGTGAAGGACATATTGAGGATCAAGGTGATGAGGATATTTCTGAAGGACAGGATGAGGATTTGAACGTTTTGCATTTGCGTTCTGGTCATACTTATTCAACAGTCCCAGAGCAATCAGTTAGATCCAAAATGGCCACTAGTCTTGCTAATGAGGGTATTCCTAGTGAGGAGACTGTGGAAGTTGAGACTACAACAGTACCTTTGGTCACTCAGGATATGCAAAATCCAGTCATTAGTGATAGTACTACAACCACTCACATACCTGTGTATACTTCAGATGTTTTCAGTACACCACAAGGTTTTGGACAGAATTTATTTTCTGTTCCTTATTCAAATGCATGGGGTATAAACACAGATGGTATTGGCATGCGAACTCAGAATCCTAATCAATAGGGCATGAATACTAATATTGGCATGCAAACCCAGGGCCCTTATCCAAATACCTGGGGCATGACCAACAATATGGGCGTGCAAAGTCAGACTAACCCTCCCCCTTTGTGGCAGATACCTGTACCTAATATGGCACCCACTAATCTGGCTACTGATATAGCACAGCAGCATCGAAACTGTACTGAAAGTCAGGCTTTGGCGAAGGCAGGCATATGCTATGCAGAAGCTAGCAAAGCCTTGCAAACTTCGGGCTGGAGAGATACAGCTACTAGTTCTCCACAGCAAAGGACCAAGGCTGTTAAGCCAGAGGTGAAAAGATGGTGTGTCATACATGGGCACTGTCCTCATGAAACGGACTGTTGCCCCTTTGTCATTGAAAACAGGAAGAAACTGGGAAACCAAGCTAGTTCGGGGGAAGCTCGGGCCCACACGCAAAAGTAGTTAAAATAGTACAATCCACCGATGCGTGTGTGGCAGCTGTTACATCTCAAGCAACGACTCAGTCGGAACCCATACGTCTGGCTAATGAAAAACAGCTGGAGCAATATGTGCAGGTCACGGATAATGTAGACCATAAAACACGACTCCTAGCCCTCCTTAGAGAATTTTCCGACATAGTAGCACTTCCAGGAGAAGCGCTGGGTAGGACGGATAGGGTGAAGCATCATATTGGTTTGTGCCCTGGTACAAATCCAGTTTATGTGCCCGCATACCATCTACCGCACAGCCAAAGGGAAGCAGTGGATGAGGAAGTTGAAAGGATGCTTCGTGATGAAGTTATCCAGCCTTCCTCCTCGCCTTGGAATGCACCACTCTTTCTAGTGCCTAAGAAGGACGGTGGTGTGAGACCTGTTGTGGATTTTCGGCAAGTGAACAAGGTAACTGTACCGGATTGTTACCCGATTCCGCATCTGCGAGACTTACTTCAGTCATTAGGTAAGGGAAATACTGTGTTTACTTGTCTGGATCTAGCGTCAGGGTATTGGCAGGTGGAGCTGGCCGAAGAGTCGCGTCCCATTACTGCTTTTAGCACTCACAGTGGGCACTTTGAATTTCTCCGGATGCCTTTTGGACTGAGTAATGCTCCTTAAACATTTCAGCGGATGATAAACCAATTGTTTGGCGAGATGTTAGGGCAAGACGTCTTAGCATATCTAGATGACCTAATCATCGTGAGTACAATGTTAACAGTCATTTTAACAAGTTAAAACGAGTGATGGAAACCTTGAGATCCGCAGGTCTGAAAATTAAGCTAAGTGTGAATTTCTGAAATCCAGTATTAGATTTTTAGGACACCTAGTTGATGGTAATGGCATCAAGACTGTACCGGACAAGGTAAGGCCAATGTTAAGTTTTCCTACACCACAGAACAAAGATCAGATAAGATCGTTCCTAGGCCTCACTGGCTTTTATAGGAGTTTTGTCCACAGGTATGCCATCATAGCATCACCTTTAACGACGCTACTTAAGAAGGACGCTGCATGGAAATGGGGACCCTCGGAAGAGAAAAGCTTCAACGAGCTCAAACAAGCCATGTCAGAAACACCCGTATTAGCGTTTCCTGATTATACTCAACCTTTCTATCTGTGCACGGACGCCTCAGGTCTGGGTCTGGGAGCGGTGTTACAGCAGAAGGATGAGCAAGGAAAGACACATACCATAGCCTATGCTAGTAGGGCACTAAGACCCCCAGAGAAGAACTATTCGACAACACATTTGGAGACATTAGCAGTCGTGTGGGCGTTAGGACATTTCCGGGATATTATCTTTGGCTACTGGATAATTGTTTTAACTGACCATGTACCCATACGTGACTAGTTTAAAGGAAAAAACTTGCACGGTAAGGTTGCGCATTGGTTTGGCAAGGTAATGGAGTCTGATCCAGAGGTCAGATATTTACCAGGCCGTCAAAATGTTGTAGCCGACGCTTTGAGCAGAAACATTGCTGCTACCATAGCCGAGGATGTTGCTCTTGCTGAGTATTCCTCAGACACAGTAAAAGCGGAACAGCGTAATGATGCGATGTGGTCTCAAGTCATCTATGCCTTGGAGTCTGGCGACGAGACTTGTCTACCTGAACTCCCAGTACCAATGACTCACTTCCATCTTCAACAGGGTCTTTTGTATAAGCAACCCCCAGGGAAGGACACTGCATATCAGTTGGTTGTTCCTGCTACCTTACAGCAAGCCGTGCTACCGTTAGTTCATGACGTACCTCAAGCAGGTCATCCCGGTCGCGATAGATGCATACGGGAGGCGAGAAAGAAATACTATTGGCCGACCATGAGGAAGGACATAGAAGCCCACGTCAGTCAATGTGTCAAATGCACGGAAATACGAGGAACGACGGGACTTCCGACTCCCATCTTAGAGTATCCTCTACCGGAAAAACCCTGGGATACAGTCTCCATTGATCTCTTAGCGTTGCCGAGAAGTCGTCAAGGTTCAAGTTATGTACTGGTGGCAGTGGACCATTTCTCATGATTCACTGTTTTAGCACCTTTACAGACGAAAACTTCAGAGGAGGTGGCGCACGCTTTTGTGACTTCAGTGATCTGTCCATACTCTACACCCAAGGTATTGCTCAGCGATAATGGCAGTGAATTTCATAACCAGGTGTTACAAGAAATCTGTCGTATGTATGGAGTAAAGCAAGTTTTTGTAACGCCTTACAGTCCTAAGAGCAATGGCCTGGTGGAGAGAACAAACAGGAAGATACTGGAAGTCTTGAGACCAGTAATAACCTCAAATCAAGAGGATAACTGGGAAGACTGGTTACCACATGTAGCGGCGACCATCAACTCCTCAGAAAATTCATCAACTAGGAAGTCTCCTCATTATATCCTTTATGGAGAAGAGAAAGTGTTACCCTACGATTTGTTGGCTGGACCTCGTACTCCAGTATACAACGAAGAAGACTACGCAAAGGTACAGTTGTTGAAATTCCAACGTATACACAGTGAAGTAAGGAAAAGATTAAAAGCCTCAAGAGCGGAGATGATGGCGAAACAACACAAAGGTAGTCAAGAAAAGACATTACAGGCAGGCCAGAAGGTCATGATCCACAACCCTGAGAGAATTTCCAAGCTCAGACCTAAGTTCCGCGGACCATATACCGTTGTGGAACGAGTACGTGGAAATATTTATAGAATAAAGGATGAAGCTAATGGAACTCAGGAGGTAGTACATGCTGATAGGATCAAACTAGTAAGTCAAGAGCTAGGCCTAACTAACCCTGCGTCTGATGTGTTGTCCCCTCTGTCTTCGTCGCAGTCTATGTCGTTGTCCGTACCTGTCCCTAACCAAGAGTATCGCAGCAAGCTACGATCCCACAACAAGAGTGATTAAGGGAGTATCTTCTCTTGCAGAGAAAATGTGGCTGTGGCTCATACTCCTCGTGCGTTGCTTGGGGTGGACCTATGGAAAGAAGTCGGACACGGACATGACTGCGTTAATGCCAGGAGCACTGAAGAGCCCACTTGGAGAAGTCGTAGTAGTGGAAGATGCAGTATGCGTCTACTATCCAATGGAAGGCTATCTCCAAACGCCAGATATTGTCAAGGAGGTCTCCAAGGGCTTGTCGAATCTCAGACAGCAACTGTTGGAAGTGGGAAAGATGTTTAATCGAAACCCACGATTGACGAACTCTGACACTGAAGCATTGGAACGAACCTTGCATGGAATTGTTGAGCTTCAGACTAGGCATATAGACAGGCTCACCGACAGGCTCACTAACTTGCATGTTGCTTTACCTAACGTACACTCTGATCTTTCCAAGCATGTCCATGCACGTACTAAGAGAGGACTTGTGGATTTTCTAGGAATCCTGTCTCAACAACTCTTTGGCACGGCATTAGACAAGGATGTAGTGCAATTGGGTAGACAGATGCATGACCTGACACTGGCCGCTAAAGCCAATAATAGATTAATCATGCATGTGTATAAACAGTTAGATGAGTTCACTAACAAAGCTAACGAGATAATTAGGACTACCAACCATCTAGTAGAGCTTGTGAACAACATCCAAATTAACCTACCAACCCTAGCTAACTTGGTGTTATTCGCTGAGTACTTACATGCTCTCGACGAGTCAACCACTGCTTTGGAGAAGCATGCAGCCAATATGGTGGACGGCTTAATCGATGCAAGTTTGAACAGGGTTAATGCTTTATTGCTGCCTACTAATATACTAACAAATGCACTTGATATAGCTATGTGGAAGCACGGACTTATGCCACTCTTTGATCTGAGTCAACTGGAATATTTACCCATTGTTAGAGGCCCAGTTGACCCATGAAGGCATCCTGATATTGGTACCTATGAGGAATGCTGTAACATACCAGGCATGGCGGTTCATTTCCTTCCCTTTTGCTACTGCTAATAATACACTTGTTGTTATTGAAGAGGGTCCAGAGGTGCTAGTTGTCTCAAATGACAAGAAATATGTAGCAGAAACGACTGTGGATGAATTTGAGAAGTGTAAGGCCTCATTTCTTGATCTCCATGTATGTCCTGCTTTCCATTTTGTCTTCGTACCATTAAAGGTAGGAGTGTAAAAGGGCCTTGTTGGACACAAATACTTCCTCTGCTCTGCAACGTTGCACCTTCCAACCCATTCAGTTGAAGTCAGTTTTCCATGCTCATATTCATGCGAAACAGTACTTTTACTTTCCTGAGACAGAGGACATAACTGTGACTTGTGCCTCGCAGAATCAATTCCTTACAGTAAAGGGGTATTATGTTGCACCTGATTTTTGTGAGTTACACAGTAAAGAGATAGCTGTTCTCCCTAGCAAGCATCATCTAGCTTTGTCAGTGAACTTCTCATCCCAGTTACGACCCTTTTTACCTTCATTCAATGTTACTTCCTTGAATGTGAACAGGCTGTCTCATGTATTAAAGGAGCTTACCTTCTTCTCCCACTTGAACAGGACTGATTTAGAGCCTTATGTACTGTCCTATCTTCCTTCATACCTTTCTCCTTCCTATTTTGGTCCTGGCGTTGGTCTTCTACTTATTGTGGTCTTGTCCTGTGTTTGTGGTTTAGGCTACTATTTAAGGCGCCAATTAAGGAACCCACTGAGACCATGTGTCCGTACTCGCGGATTGCAAGTGGATGTTCCTGAATAGTTAGCTACCCTACACTCTGGTTAGGCTACACGGTAGTTAGGACAACAATGTCGACGAGGACGTCAATGGTGTGGCCGAGCGATGTTCTGGTGTCAACATCTTTTTCCATATGAAGTTGTAGTATCATACATTTTACATAAAAATTTTTAAAGCTGTTTTGTCATAATTAACAGTGTGTAATGAAGTGTGAATGATGAACATCCAAATATCATTTCGCTGTTAGCTGTGGTATAGAAGAAGGTGGATGGCAGATCACAAGAGCCACCCTGTTTCAATTATAAAATGAAGGTTAGGAGAAGTGAAAAGATATCTGAATAGTGCGTAAGTGTAAAGTCCTGGGGAACCATTTATTATGTTGGTATATGTGAATGTACTTAATACCATTTAATAGAGGTGTATAATGTGCTAGTAGAGTTGTCATTTATCTCTACTTTTTGCATAAGCCCAGAGTATATGTAAATGCTCGGCACCTCACTTTTTAGCTGACCTCAGCACCGCGCCCTAGTCGGCTCGGTGAGTGTACAGCGTCAGAAGCCGTTTTATAGTTATCAAGGGAGGTGGTATCGCTCTTACATATCTCTTGGGTCGCAGTTATATTATTCTGTACCCAATAAAGAGAGATTTAATCTGCTCGTTTCTGTCACCTTACGCTACCACTTAATAACAGACCAGCTTCCACCTTCTCGTGGCAGAGGACCTTTGGTGGAAAGTGTCAGGCAGTGACGGCGAGTAGCTGACGAGTACTACAGACAGTGTCGTCGATCCCACACGGTGGTCTAGTTATACTATAACAGCAGAACACATAATATTTATTGGTGCTAGCGGTGGCACGATATTTAGTGCTAGCCGTGTACCGATACACCTAGAGAGGTGGTGAAGTTGGCAATGAGAAAGCATGGGATTGAGGAGTGACTGGTTTGAGTGGTTATGTCCATGGATGTGAGTGATTGCACCCAGGTAAGGGTGAATGGAGATTTGAGTGATGGGTTTTCCATAAATGTTGGTGGGCATCATGGTATTTGAAGCCCTCTTATGTGACTTCAAAAATGGACACACGTGGGAGATGTTGTATGCTGATGATTTGGTGTTGATTGCAGAGAATGTAAGGGAGGCAGAGGAATGATTCAGGAAGTGGAGAGATGGTATGGGGCACGAGTGCTTCAGAGTAGATGCAGATAAAACAAAAGTGATGGTATCTAGGGTTGGTGGTGGTACTGTCAACGAAGAGGAAGAGTGGCCATGTGTGATTTGCCACAAGGGAGTGGGAAGTAATTCCATCTTGTGTAGTGTTTGTGATAAGTGGGTGCATAAGAGAAGTAGTGGTATTAGAGGTAGACTGCAAGATAATGCTGATTTCATGTGTGCGGTGTTTGGGGGAGTGCATGTGGAGATTGCCAGGCGTGAAAGAATTGAACTTGCTGGTGAGTCTCTTAAGAATGTGGAAGAGTTTTGTTATTTGGGAGACATGTTATATGCTGAAGGTGGGGCTGGAGCTAACTTTGTGGCTAGAGTGAGGAGTAGTGGGAAGAAATTTAGGGAGCTGTTACCTCTCCTGACACTGGGATGGCTCTCCCTACTTGCTAAGGGATCTTTGCATGCAGTATATGTTAGAGGAGTAATGCTGTATGGTAGTGAGACCTGGGCAGTAAAGGAACAGGCTATTCGCAGGCTCAAACATACAGAAATGGCAGTGATCAGATGGATGTGCAGTGTGTCCCTTAGTGCAGGGCCTGGAGGGGGCTAGGTTTACAACGGAAGAGTTGAGAGGTAGGATGGGACTGGAGTGTATTGGTGCTGTGATGAGGAGAGGTAGACTGAGATGGTCTGGGCATGTGGAGAGGATGGGGGATGATAACTGGGTGCAGAAAGTGAGAAATATTAATGTTTAGGGGTAAGGTAGCGAGAGGTAGACCAAAAAAGATGTGGCACGAGGTCATTGAGAGTGACCTCAGGGATAACAGACTGAATAGGGAAGCTTCCAGAGATCAAGCAGCATGGAGAACCACCATTAGGTGACCAAGGCCGATGCATGCAAGTATGTTGGAGCCTTCAAAACCAAAACAAAAGAACATTCCTGAAAAGTGTTTAAAATAAGCCTAGTGATAGTAAAAGTGCTCACTTTGGCTGTTTTCCGCCCAAAAACAAGTGTTTTTGGTCCATCGGCATGCAGCAAAATTTGGCGCGTCCATTTCAAACATTTCATTGGCCCCCTTGCACCCTGATGTGCATCAGATGGCTAATTTTAGATATCATCATTGGCCGATGTGGATAGCAAGTCCATTTTGGTGTGAAGTAGGTGGATGCATGGAGTACCTGCAGTATGCAAACACAACCTGGTTTATGTAATGCAGCCACAGTCGGGACCATGATGATGTGAAGCTGGGATTCTGTGCTAATTTTATGTATTTTCACATTCACTTTTTTTTTTTATATGATGTTGCTCTAAGGCACTATAAACACTCACATAAGGCACTATAAATACTCACATAAGGCACTACAAACACTCGTGCTGCACACAGTCACATTAGTTACGGTACATCACACATTTCTTGTTATTTCCTTACATTACTGGGTTTCATGATTTACTTGTTTACTTACATTTACTTATATTAGATTCATTATACAGTAATCCCTCCAATATCCGACGTAATAGAGCCATAGGCAGGTCCGGATAGTGGTACTGTCCGGATATTGGGCGCCAGCTTATGGACTTGTACTTATGGACCCTAACTCAGAGAAACACCTATACAATTCCCTCTGGACATGCACTGCACCTATTTAAGACCCAAATCACACCAATAAGGGACATAAAAGACTGAAATAAATGCAAAAGAACCATAAAATGTGGTTTTAGAGGTGAGTTTATACAATATTAAACATTCTGGGTACTTACAAGTCCCTGGTTCCTGGACTGGTTTGAACCGCCAGTTTGCAGTCCACAGTTAATCCTCTGCACTCTAAATTCTAATTTCTTAACACTGCACAACACTGTAAATTCCTGTGTGTTCTAGTGGCGAGGTATTGCAGTTTATTCACTGTTTATTCACAAAAAACAAGCACTGTGGCTTGCACTGCTATGACCATCTGCTCTCGATTGGAGTTAGACTGTGACTGTTGATGATGGCGGGGTAACAGAGTTGCCAGATCGCAACGGCCACATTACCAATCTCCTCAACTTTCATTACCAAATTCGTAAAGCTAGCATTTATTCTTCACTAATTATATATACAAATGGAAATACATGTAATCACTCTCCTTATAATTAACACCATGTTGATTATTTTCACGCTATGTAGGGTAGCAGATTAATCAGAGAGAGCAAACAATCCACCATCTCCATCCTGTGTATCGTCATACATGTGAAAAATCCATCTGGTAATGCATTATTCTGATTCATTACCAAACGAATTTTTCATTACCAAATTGGCCCACACTTGGTAATGAAAAATACCAAATGGCAACCCTGACAGGGAAGGGGGGAGGAAGGAAGGGGTGAAGGGACCATGGTGTAACAGCTGTTCGGCGCCAGGCGGCAATTTCAAATTACGGGTGGGAAAAAAGTCAAAAATTTTTCGAATTTTTTGGGGTTTTTAGCCCATTTTGGGAATATTGGATCCCAGGACGATTATGTCCAGTTAGTGGGGATGTTCGGATATTGGGTTATGTCCGGTTAGTGGGGATGTTCGGATATTGGGTTATGTCCGGTTAGTGGGGATGTTCAGATATTGGGCGTTGGGATATTAGAGGGATTACTTACACTATTTACACTCACACACATGCTTTCCCTTTTCTTCTGTTCAATAATCCTTTATTATATGGTAGTCCATGAAGCAGGGTTCTATACTCAGTCCAGCATCTCGGTCTTTGCCTCGTACCTTTAGTCCTTTATCTTGTTCTCATGCTGGCTTGTGGTGATTGCACACACCGTACTTTGCCACTAATGTTTTTTTTTCTGGTTTCTGTACTTTGTGTAGTGCTACAGAAATGCCTGGCATGAAGATGTGTGAGGGTTGAATCAGTGGGCATTCTAAGTACAGCAACATCAGGTCATCTGTATTGTCATTCAGGATCTCACAGATGACCTCAGTTCCAAAGTCTTACAGGGCTTCCTTTCTCCCTGTGACATATATATATATATATATATATATATATATATATATATATATATATGTATCCCTCCGTGTGCTGGCTATTTTTAGCCCCATGGGTCACCCCAGTGCCGGCCATTTTTTGACCTTTTTTTTTTACTAAAATGATAGATTTTGATGTGGAAACAACGAATTTCGCCATTAAAATGCTCACCGAGGCTTGGAAATGAGTTTTATTGAGTCTTGCATACTCTTGTACACGTACAGTTGCTCTCACGCTCACCACGTACGTGAGAGAAAGCGGTTTTCTATGTAAGGTATACTCAGGTATTTATGCTGGGAAGGTATAGCAATGTTCAGTAAACTTTTCTGATTACTTATTACTTCTGCATCTATCACAATTTGCGTGCCTTTCACACTGCGAATGCATATCTTACACTTACTTGAAGATAGGTACAAGCTAACTTCATTACGTACAGTTCTGGCACTTACAAGAAGGTATTTACAACTTGACTTCACTATATAGTCCTTACACTTACAAGAAAATATTTACAACTTACACTAACATGAAAATATTTACAAAATGCCTTCACTATGTACAGCACTGGGTGAGGCCCACAGGCAGAGTGAGGCAGAGTGAGCATGAGGGGGGGGATGGTAGAGGAACAGTTACCTTACATGCCTGCCAATTTTTTCTCGCGAATCTTCAAAAATGCGGTCACAGTGAAGTTTCTTATTTTAAACTGTTTTAAAACGGCACTGGCACTGGCCACGGAATTATGTCAGACCGTTTTAAAAAGGCACTGGCATGCAGCAGTATATATATATATATATATATATATATATATATATGTATCTATATACTGTCAGACGCCTCAATCCCGTTCGAGGTGGCAACAAACAAATCGCCTCCACGTCGCCCTGTCCCCCGCCATTTCACTGCCCTGCTTCCAACTCACATCCCCCTCTCTCATATACCTCTCCACCCCATCCCTCCACCTCATCCTCGGCCTCCTCCTCCCTCTCCCCCCCTCCACCTCACTCACATACACTCTCTTCTTCAGTCTCTCACCCTCCATCCTCTCCACATGGCCAAACCACCTCAGTGTATTCCACCTAACGCTTCCTATCACATCCACATCCACACCACAATGCTCCTTTATATCCACATTTGTCAGCCTCTCTCTCCATGTGACTCCACAGGCTCCTCTTAAACAACTCATTGCCACTGCTCTCACTCTTGACTTGTGTCCTTCCAACAATGTCCAAGCTTCACTTCCGTACGTTAGAGTTGGTATCACAATACTGTCATGTAGTAACTTTTTCACTTCCATGCTCACTTCCCTGTTTCTTATCACTGCTTTCAAAGAACCAGCAACCTTTCTTCCCTACTGTACCCTTTCAAGCACTTCACCCTCCAAACCTCCATCCTTACTCATCACACTACCCAAGTACTGTACTTAAACGTACTCACATTTTCCATTGTCACGAGTCGGCTAGTGACATTGGCTTTTGTGGGAAACCGTGAACTCAAGTGGAATCCCAGTTTATCGTTCAGTTAACCGCTCATTCGGACGGAAGCTTTCTCAAATCAATTTTTCATTGTCATACGTGATCGTCTTTGTGTGAGACATTAGCGCTTCCGCTGAGCGATTTGTTTTGGGCACGTTTCGCTCACTCGACCGTTAAAAAATGCAGCCTAGCGCTTCCCTTTTTCCCACGAGTTACTCAGTAAAGTGTCTGTTGTGACGGAGAAAGGTACTGTGCTCCAGAAGTGAGAGAGAGCGGTCAGCTAGCACCCAGACTCCACTAGACTACAGTTCTCCAGTGCTCCCACCCTTCTTTGGGTGATACACCGCATTCATTGACCAGTATTTCTTTTCGTTTCCTAGACTTAAGAGTTTAGTTAAGGTGTTTTTCCTAGGCGTAAGAATTTGAGTGAGTGAGTGAGTGCGATCTCATTAATTTGATTTTTGAAATGTAACGTTAAATTTATTTTGTAATCAATAAATTTAACAGTTCTTTTTCTTGATCTTAATGTAATGTAAACTCTTGTTTCATTTCTCCGCAATTAAGCTTATTTCTCATATAGCTCCTATCTTGCATAAACGCTTGCCATTCTTAACTGGTACTTAGGCCAGTCTTGTGTATTAAGCTTAAAATCCGTTGTGCCTCCTAGGAGTTAAGCATCAGCAAGAACCTGATACTATTATTAGTATTAGTTATTTATTGTCAGGGATGAAGTAACTTTCTCCAGAGGCTAACAGTACTAATAAACAGCAATTGAGTAATTAGTCTCTGCTGTGCACTGTTGAGAAAGTTTATAAATTCTCGTTCTTAGAGAATCGTGCGAAGCAAGCCAGCGTAAAGTAATCGTTGCTTGATTTAGTAAGACAATCATTGTCCCTGCTCTTCAATATTATTGAACAACATTATCATTTAAATAATATAAGCATTTATTTTAAAAACCCCGTGACATCCATTTCCTCCTCATCCAACCTCACTCTACATTAACTGACTTCACATGTCTTGAAGACCATCACTTTACTCTTCCCTACATTCACCTTTAGATTACGTTCCTTATACACTCTCCCAAACTTATCCACCATGCCTTGCTGCTCCCCTTTGTCGTCATTCAACAGTACAGGGAGTTTCCAAACACTACCCCCTCTCACCAGAGCCACTCCAACATCCACTGCCCCACCCCATACCTCTTATTACCCCATCCATGTACAGATTGAACAACCATGGAGACATGACACATCCCTGTTTCAACCCAACCTTCAAAAAGAAAAATTCACTCAGTTCACCATTCACACGCACTGCAGCCTTAGCACCATCATACATACTCTTCACAGCATTCAACAACTTCCCATCTACTCCATATATTCTTAACACTTTCCACAATCCTAATCTATCGACCCTGTCATATGCTTTCTCCAAATCCATGAAAGCCGCATACAACTTCTTTCCCTTCTCTAGAAACTTTTCCACTAAAGATCTAAGAATGAATATCTGATCTACAAAACCTCTTCTCTTCCTAAAGCCTCCCTGTTCTTCTCCAACTAATTCCTCTGTCCTTTCTCTAACTCTGTCAATAAGTATCCTACCATACACCTTTCCTATTATACTAAGAAGACAAATGCCCCTATGATTACCACACACTTCTTTTTCCCCTTTTCCTTTGTACAAGGGAAAAATTATACCTGACTTCCAATCCTCTGGGACTCTACCTTCCTCCCAGGCCAATCTGCACATCTTCCACATCCAATCTACTACTATCTCTCCCCCATGCATCAGCATTTCACCACACATTTCATCAAATTCCTGGGGCTTTCCCCTATTTAACTTTCTTCATTGTTTCCACAACTTCTATCCTACTGATTTCTTCCTGTCTTCTCAGCTCCCTCCTTCTCCCAGCCATTCCCCAGCCACTTATACTCGCATTACTTTCATCCTCTACGTTCAACAATTCCTTAAAGTGTTCTCTCCATCTGCTCCCTTTTTCTCCCTTCACTAGTAATCTACCATATATATATCCATCCATCATCCAATCCTACGTTGCCCCATGAGGAGCGAGAGCGTAGGAGCCCGGGGCTAGGCAAGCTGGTCCTGACATTTAAGATGAGAGTGAATATCTATATATACAGTAATCACTCTAATATCCGGACGCCCAATAACCGAACATCCCCACTACCTGGACCTTATCGTCCTGGGATCCAACATTCCCAAAATGGTCCGAAAACCCAAAAACATTAAAAAAAAAAAAAAAAAAAAAATTTTTCCCGTCCGTAATTTGAACTTGCCGTGCGCCGCGGGAGAGCATTGTTTTGGTGCGTCATTCCTCCGACGTCCGATAGAGCGCCGCTGCATCCTCCCCACTTCCCGCCTGTCTCTCACCGCGACTGGACCTACGCTCTTCGCAATGGCTGCCCACGTGCTCGCTTTTGTGGTGGTGCCCTACCTGCTGCAGGGCCTCCTGCTACTCTCAGGCCTCCTCTTAGTGTGTGTGATGATGGCCCCACCACCTGAGTAAAGGAAGAGAGTGATGTTGACCCTGGAAAAGAAGAGGGAGATATTGGAGAAAGTTGATGGGGGTTGGTCTTCTTCCTGCATTCTCCGCGAGTACAACCTGGCCCAGTCGACTTTGTTCGATATCAAACGTTCCCGAGACAAACTCATGCAGTACACGGCTGACTTTTTGTCGAGAAGCAAATGCAACGTGGAGAGGAAGGTTATGTTTACCCCAAAGTTTGCAGAAATCGACCGATCCACGTTGATTTGGTATCGACAGCAACGTGCAGCTGGTGTGATGATACGTGGAACGGAGCTGAAGGCTGCTGCTGAGAAGTTCGCAAGGCTTCACGACGCCCTAGACTTCAAGGCATCCGAGGGTTGGCTCTTCGCGTTCAAGTTGCGACATGGCCTTACTAACCGTAAAGCACATGGCGAAGCATTGGACGTTAACGACGATGGAGTTGACGAGTTTCGGCACAAGGTGTAAGGCTTGATCGACAGGGAGGGCCTAACTCTCGGTCAAGTCTACAATGCTGACGAAACTGGCCTATTATATCGCTCGCTGCCAACGAACACTCTAGCCGAGGAGACGGAGAAGCGTGTACCTGGCCGCAAGCTTTCCAAGGAACGGATATCTGCTTTGTGTTGTGCCAGTGCTAACGGCATGCACCGGCTTAAGCCCGTTGTTGTTGGCCGTGCAAAACAGCCTCAGTGCCTTCGTGGGGTGATGGATGTCCTTCCTGTCGTCTGGTACCATTCTTTGAAAGCATGGTTCACAGCTGTGGTTTTCAAAGACTGGTTTCACCATCACTTCATCAAGGAGGTCATCCATTACCAGACGAAGACACTGGGAATCCCTCGCGACCAGGTAAAGGCTCTCCTTCTGCTCGACAATGCACCTGACCACCCGTGCGACAAGGACTTGGTTGCTGAGAATGGCCGTATTAGGTGCATCTTTCTGCCACCTAATACGACTGCTTTCATTCATCCCATGGACCAAGGAGTGATCGTGGCAACAAAGCGCCTGTACCGTCGGAAGTTCCTGGACGAGGTGATGGTTGTTCTCGAGGACGAGGACGAGCGCAGGGAAGGACGTGACACTCGAGGCAAGCGGACTTTGGAAAACCTTCGCCACTACAACATCAAGTCTGCGCTGTATAACTGGGCTAGTGCATGGAAGGAAGTCACTGTGAAAACTCTTGAAAATGGTTGGTCTCGTCTGCTTCTCGGAACAGATGTGGAGTACGATTTTCTGGGCTTTGATGTGGATGACTTCCATGCATGGCTACGTACGCACGGCGACGTTGTTGATGTGGACGATGTACATGAGTGGTTGGACGACGACGAGGGCGATCCTGGGTATCAGACGTTGTCTGATATCGAGATCGCGTCTTCGGTTGCTGGTGTCAGTCCCGAACTTGAAGATTCCGACGACGAAGGCGACGATGATGCGGACTCCTCTCAGCAGGACACTACTCCAGCCATCCCCAAGATGAGCGCACTCCGGGAACATCTAGAGTTCGTCCTAGACTACCTGGAACACCCGGACTGCGACAGGGAGATGGGGCCCTTGGGACTTGTGGAGGAAGTGCGTGCTTTCAGGCAGCGCATCATCAATTGCCAGAATCGTCGGTCCTTGCGTCAGTCAACGATTGACAGTTTTTCAGGCCCGTGACACCCCCTGTGCCAAGCCCTGGCTCCACTCCGTTGCCTCCCCAAGACAGGCCCTCATGCTCCGAGCCACAGCCCAGCACATCAGCTACAGTGGAGTCACCGTTCGACGTGAGTTTGCGGCTTTCCTCAGAGTCTTCTGCAGTCGGTACTCCATCACCACGACCCAGCGATGCACCCCTTGGTCGCCTGCCAGTGATACTCTCGGACTCTGACAGTGAATAAACAGCAAGAACTTCTCCACTAGACCACACGGGAATTTTGAGTGTTGTGCAGTGAAAAAAACAGTGTTGTGTTAAGGTTTTCGAAATGAGAGAAAAGACTCAGTGGAAACAAAATTTAACGTAAATAACCTTCTTTGTTTTGGCTTTGGAAAATAAAATTGGGAAAAGTTAATGTGCAACACTAAATTAAACTGGAACATTATTTGGACTAAAGTGAACACTGTGAAGAGAATGGACTTCTGTGTGTTGTTGACTAAGTTCAGTGCAAGACTTCAGGAACAGTGTACTGCAAGTGCTTCAGGAAATCGTTCTTACTGTCAGAGTCCGAGAGGAGGCGGTTATTCATCGAGGTGGCCAGGGACTTGCTGTAAGTAGCCAGAATGTTTCATACTGTACTTTTTTCCATACTATACTTACCAGAATGTTTCATACTGTACTTTTTTCCATACTATACTTACCTCATGCATGTGCAGTAGGAATGTGTTTTTCAGAGTTAGGCTAGGTTAGGATCCATAAGTACCAGAATGTTTATTAATGTATGAACATACTTCTAAACCCTCATTTAATGTTTCTTTTGCATTTATTTCAGTCATTTATGTGCCTTATTGATGTGATTTGGGTGTTAAATAAGTGCTATGCATGTCCAGAGGGAGTTGTATAGGTGTTTCTCTGAGTTAGGGTCCATACAAGTCCATAAGCAGGGGCCCAATATCCGGACGAAACCAATAACCGAACCTACCGATGGCTCTATTACTCCGGATATTGGAGTGATTACTGTACTGGGTAAGCTTGTCCCGGGATCTTGATATCAAACAATGTAGAGCGGCCAGGTTGAATTCATGGAGGATGCTTGACGTCGACCATCCCGTGTCCACCTTGTCCAACATCTCCCTCTTCTTGTCCAGAGTCAGAACCACTTGTTTTCTCTTCTTGGGCAGCAGGGCCATCAACACACACACAAAGAAGAGGCAAGAGAGGAGCAGCAGAGCCTACAGCAGGTAGGGCACCACCACAAAAGTGAGCATGTGGGCGGGCATGGTGACGAGCGTGCACTCACAATGAAGTACGGGCGGGAAATGGGACGGATGCAAAGGCGCTGTAGCGGATGTCGGTGGAACTACGAGGCAAAACGCAGCTGGTCCGTGCCGTGCGCCAAGTTCAAATTACGGGGGGGGGGTTTCAGATTTTTTCTAATTTTTTACGTTTTGGGGGCAATTTGGGGGTTACGAAGTCCCGGGCCCCAAATGTCCGGACATTAGGGTGCCCGGGAATTGGGCATCCAGATATTACAGGGATTACTGTATATATATATTTTTTCAACATCATGCCTGTATACCCACATTTCATTATCTTTTATGACATTTCTCAGAAAGTAAAAGTTTCTCCCAATTTGAAATAGAATTTCATACAAACACATTACTCTTCAATGTCCTTCATTGTTCAGCTTGAAACAGCCGCCAAGTGCACTAAACACACGTTCACTCAAGTGCGTATACCTCAGTAACTAAGTGGCATGGCGTGATGTGGAGAGTGTTTGACTAAAGATTAAAGTTGTTGCTGTACAGCACTCCCACCGTGATCATGCAGTGCCAGGTAATTGGTGTGCTATTTAAAAAGTTTGGTTCCAATTAGGACACACCTCATACATTTCCTTTGAGAAACATTCTCAGACCCTTAACTACATTACACTGTTTCCTCACAACCTTGTCAATCCTGTACCCATAACAATGGCATCACTGTAATATGTATTAGAAGGGAAAACCCCAGGAATTGATGGAGTGTGTGGCAAAATTCTGAAGCCTGGGGGAGAGATAGTAGTAGAATGGATGTGGAAGATATGCAGATTGGCCTGAGAGGAAGTTAGAGTCCCGGGGGTTTCAAAGTCGGGTATAATTATTCCCTTGTACAAAGGAAAAGGAGAAAAACAAGTGTGTGGTAATCATAGAGGCATTTGTCTTCTTAGCATAATAGGAAAAGTATATGGTAGGATACATATTGACAGAGTTAGGGAAATAACAGAGGAATTAGTTGGAGAAGAACAAGGAGGTTTTAGGAAGGGAAGAAGTTGTGGATAAGATTGAAAGTTGGAATACAAATGTGGGTGATTGTGTGTGTGTATGCACCAATGCAAGATCGTGCAAGCAGAGTGGGAGAAGAGTTCTGAACAAACGTGGAAGTGTGCATGAAAAGGTTTAGCAAGAATGAGAGAGTGTTTTTGATCGGTGATATGAATGGTAAAGTAGAGAATGTCAAGGTGGATGGAATAGTTGGTGAGTGGGGTGTGCCTGCTGAGTTGGATGAGAATAGCAGTGCGTTAGTGGACAATTGTGCTGGGAGGGGGTTGGTGATAGCCAATACCCTCTTCAGGCATAAAATGATCCATAGGTACACATGGGGAGTGATGAAAAGGGTGAGGGGTGAACTGAATGAAAGGAAGGCAATGATTGATTATGTGTGTGTGTGGATGAAAGGATGCGAAGATGTGTAATGGATGCAAGAGCTTATCGAGGTTGGGGGGAGTGGACTTTCTCACCACTACTTGGTGGTGGCCAGAATCTAGATCCAAATAAGATGGAGAAATAGAACAATGGAAGGATGGGAAGGAGTAGTTGCAAGGAGAGTGGAAAGGTTACAAGAGCATGAGAAAAAGGCAGAGTATAAAAGAGAAGTGGAGGAACGATTGGGCAAATATGAATTGGAGCAGATGGGGGACGTGGAAGGTGTGTGTAGGATATTTACAGAAGAAATATGTGCAGCATGTGATATGGTGTGTGGAAGGAAGAGAAGACGGAGGGGGGTGCAAGGAACACCGTGGTGGAATGAAGAGGTGAGACAGCCTGTGGCACAAAAGAAGAAAGCATACAATGAATGGATGAGAAATAGGGGCATGGAAGAAGTTGAGAGGCGGAAGAAAGAGTTATATGTAGAAAGAAAGAGAGAGGTGAAAAGATTAGTAAGAGAGAGTAAGAAGACAGTGGATGAGGAATTTGGAAGGAATTTGAGTGTAAAGTGGAGGGATTGTAAGAAAATGTTCTGGAAAGAGGTGAAAAGAGTAAGACAGGGTGGAAGTGAAGTTAGCAGGGGAGTGAAAGATAAAAATGGTAGATTACTAGTGGAGAGGGGAGAAAAAGTGAGCAGATGGAGAGAACACTTTAAGGAATTGTTGAACATAGAGGATGGAAGTAACGCGAGTATAAGTGGTTGGGGAATGGCTAGGAGAAGGAGGGAGGTGAGAAGACAGGAAGAAATCAGTAGGATAGAAGTTGTGGAAGCAATGAAGAAAGTTAAATCGGGGAGAGCCCCAGGAATTGATGGAGTGTGTGGTGAAATGCTGAAGCATGGGGGAGAGATAGTGGTAGAATGGATGTAGAAGATGTGCAGATTGGCCTGGGAGGAAGGTAGAGTCCCGGAGGATTGGAAGTCAGGTATAATTATTCCCATGTACAAAGGAAAAGTGGAAAAAGAAGTGTGTGGTAATCATAGGGACATTTGTCTTCTTAGTATAATAGGAAAAGTGTATGGTAGGATACTTATTGACAGAGTTAGAGAAAGAACAGAGAAATTAGCTGGAGGAGAACAGGGAAGCTTTAGGAAGGGAAGAGGATGTGTAGATCAGATATTCATTCTTAGATCTTTAGTGGAAAAGTTTCTAGAGAAGGGAAAGAAGTTGTATGCGGCTTTCATGGATTTCGAGAAAGCATATGACAGGGTGGATAGACAAGGATTGTGGAAAGAGTTAAGAATATATGGAGTAGATGGGAAGTTGTTGAATGCTGTGAAGAGTATGTACGATGGTGCGAAGGCTGCAGTGCGTGTGGATGGTGAACTAAGTGAATTTTTCGCCTTGAAAGTTGGGTTGAAACAGGGATGTGTCATGTCTCCATGGCTGTTCAATCTGTACATGGATGGGGTAATAAAAGTGGTACACGGTAGGGTAGTGGATGTTGGAGTGGCCCTGGTGAGAGAGGGTAGTGGATGTTGGAGTGGCCCTGGTGAGAGAGGGTAGTGTTTGGAAACTCCCTGTACTGTTGTTTGCAGATGATACTGTTGTTGAGTGAAGACAAAGGGGAGCTGCAAGGCTTGGTGGATGAGTTTGGGAGAGTGTGTAAGAAACGGAATCTAAAGGTGAAAGTAGAGAAGAGTAAAGTGATGGTCTTTGAGAGAGGTGAAGTCAGTGAATGTACAGCGAGGTTGGATGGTGAGGAATTGGAAAATGTGAGTACGTTTAAGTACTTGAGTAGTGTGATGAGTAAGGATGGAGGTTTGGAAGGTGAAGTGCTTGAAAGGGTACAGCAGGGAAGAAAGGTTGCTGGTTCTTTGAAAGCAGTGATAAGAAACAGGGAAGTGAGCATGGAAGTGAAAAAGTTACTACATGACAGTATTGTGATACCAACTCTAACGTACGGAAGTGAAGCTTGGAGGTTGTTGGAAGGACACAAGTCAAGAGTGAAAGCAGTGGAAATGAGTTATTTAAGAGGAGCCTGTGGAGTCACATGGAGAGACAGGCTGACGAATGAGGATATAAAGAAGCGTTGTGGTGTGGATGTGGATGTGATAGGAAGTGTTATGAGGAACACACTGAGGTGGTTTGGCCACGTGGAGAGGAAGGAGGGTGAAAGACTGACGAAGAGAGTGTATGTGAGTGAGGTGGAGGGGGGAAGAGGGAGGGGGAGGCCGAGGATGAGATGGAGGGATGGGGTGGAGAGGTATATGAGAGAGGGGTGTGTGAGTTGGGAGCAGGGAAGTGAAATGGCGGGGGACAGGGCGACTTGGAAGCGATTTGTTTGTGGCCACCCCAAACTGGATTGAGGCATCTGGCAATAGATGGATAGATAGACAAAGGAAAAGGGGAAAAAGAAGTGTGTTGTAATCATAGGGGCATTTGCCTTCTTAGTACAACAGGAAAAGTGTATGGTAGGTTACTTATTGACAGAGTTAGAGAAAGAACAGAGGAATTAGTTGGAGAAGAACAGGGAGGCTTAAGGAAGGGAAGAGGTTGTGTACATCAGATATTCATTCTTAGATCTTTAGTGGAAAAGTTTCTAAAGAAGGGAAAGAAGTTGTATGCGCCTTTCATGGATTTGGAGAAAGGATGGATAGACAAGGATTGTGGAAAGTATTAAGAATATAGTAGTAGATGGGAAGTTGTTGAATGCTGTGAAGAGTATGTATGATGGTGCTAAGGCTGCAGTGGGTGTGGATGGTGAACTGAGTGAATTTTTCTCATTGAAGGTTGGGTAGGAACAGGGATGTGTCATGTCTCCATGGTTGTTCAATCTGTACATGGATGGGGTAATAAAAGAGGTACAAGGTAGGGTAGTGGATGTTGGAGTGGCCCTGGTGAGAGAGAGTAGTGTTTGGAAACTACATGTACTGTTGTTTGCAGATGATAGTGTGTTGTTGAATGAAGACGAAGGAGAGCTGCAAGGCTTGGTGGATGAGTTTGGGAGAGTGTGTAAGAAACGGAACCTAAAGGTGAATGTAGGGAAGAGTAAAGTGATGGTCTTTGAGAGAGGTGAAGTCAGTGAACGTACAGCGAGGTTAGATGGTGAGGAATTGGAAAATGTGAGTACGTTTAAATACTTGGGTAGTGTGATGAGTAAGGATGGAAGTTTGGAGGGTGAAGTGCTTGAATGGGTACAGCAGGGAAGAAAGGTTGCTGGTTCCTTGAAAGCAGTGATAAGAAACAGGGAAGTGAGCATGGAAGTGAAAAAGTTACTTCATGACAGTATTGTGATACCAACTCTAACGTAGGGAAGTGAAGCCTGGACGTTGCTGGAAGGACACAAGTCAAGAGTGAGAGCAGTGGCAATGAGTTATTTAAGAGGAGCCTGTGGAGTCACATGGAGAGACAGGCTGACAAATGAGGATATAAAGGAGCATTGTGGTGTGGATGTGGATGTGATAGGAAGCTTTAAGAGGAATACACTGAGGTGGTTTGGCCATGTGGAGAGGATGGAGGGTGAGAGACTGACGAAGAGAGTGTATGTGAGTGAGGCGGAGGGGTGAAGAGGGAGAGCGAGGCCGAGGATGAGATGGAGGGATGGGGTGGAGAGGTATATGAGAGAGGGGGGGGTGTTCTGGGAGCCGGGCAGTGAAATGGCTGGGACAGGGCGACTTGGAGGCGATTTGTTTCTGGCCACCCCGAACGGCATTAAGATGTCTGGCAATGGATAGATAGATAGATGGATAGATATTCATTCTTAGATCTTTAGTGGAAAAGTTTCTAGAGAAGGGAAAGAAGTTGTTTGCAGCCTTCACGGATTTGGGGAAAGCATATGACAGGGTGGATAGAAAAGGATTGTGAACAGTATTAAGAATATGTGGAGTACATGGGAAGTTGTTGAATGCTGTGAAGAGTATGTATGAGGATGCTAAGGCTGCAGTGCATGTGGATAGTGATCCGAGTGAATTTTTCTGTTTGAAGGTTGGGTTGAAACAGGGATGTGTCATGTCTCCATGGGTGTTCAATCTGTATATGGATGGGATTATAAAAGAGATACAAGGTAGGGTAGTGGATGTTGGAGTGACCCTAACAAGAGAGGGCAGTGTTTGGAAACTCCCAGTACTGTTGTTTGCAAATGATACTGTATTGTTAAATGAAGATGAAGGGGAGATGCAAGGCTTGGTAGATGAGTTTGGGAGAGTGTGTAAGAAACGGAATCTAAAGGTGAATGTAGGGAAGAGTAAAGTTATGGTCTTCAAGACAGGTGAAGTCAGTGAATGAAGAGTGAGGTTGGATGAGGAGGAAATGGAAAATATGAGTACATTTAAGTACTTGGGTAGTGTGATGATTAAGGATGGAAGTTTGGAGGGTGAAGTGCTTGAAAGGGTACAACAACGAAGAAAGGTTGCTGGTTCCTTGAAAGCAGTGATAAGAAACAGGGAAGTGAGCATGGAAGTGAAAAAGTTACTACATGACAGTATTGTGATACCAAATCTGACCTATGGAAGTGAAGCTTGGACCTTGTTGGAGGGCCACATGTCAAGAGTGAGAGCAGTGAAGATGAGTTATTTGAGAGGTGCATGTGGAGTCACATGGAGACACAGACTGACAAATGAGGATGTGAAGGAACATTGTGGTGTGGATGTGGATGTAATGGACAGCGTTAGGAGAAACACATTGAGGTGGTTTGGCCATGTGGAGAGGATGAAGAGTGAGAGACTGATGAGAAGAGTGTATTTGAGTGAGGTGGATGGGGAGAGAGGGAGGGGGCGGCCAAGGATGAGATGGAGGGATGGAGTGGAGAGGTAAATGAGAGAGGGGGGTGCAGAGTTGCCAGGTTGGTGGATTTTCCACCAAATTGGACAGTATTTAATTGAGGCTGGCGGTTAAAATTTAACACTGGCAGTTGGCCGTTTTTTGGGTGAGTTTATATCTTAACTGGCGGGTTTTTGGCAGCTTCAGCTCGAGAGGGCATTTGCTAAAGTAACCTTATTGTAACTTTCGTTTCTTAGCAAAAACGAGGGTGACCGGAGAGGTCAAGAGGGCATGTGGTGGGTGGAACTGACCAAACCATTAGCACCCGGCCCAGCCCTCCCTCGGGATATGACTCCCCTAATCCACACTCAAACAGGCAATGTATGCCCTGGTGGTAAAATAAGAGAGGCAGCATTTCAGTTTTAGTCAGGGAGCAGTGAAGGGAGGTTTGCTGGATAGTGGAATTGGGAAGACAATGGGTAAATATGCAAAGTATAACAGAAAATACAATAAACCCTGGGAAAAAGAAAATCGATTGCAATAATGGATTGCAAGTGTCCCAGGTGATTAAACAAAGGCATTTTGCAAATTCTGTAAAACAATCCTGAGCACCCACCATGCAGATTTGAAAGATCACTGTGCAACAGAAAAGCACAAGGAAAATGCTCTTCTCTTTTCTGCCACAAGAACACTTTTGATCCAGGCATCATTAGCGCTCATTTAATGTTAAATAATTTTTTCCCATTCATTTAACATATTACTAAGGTACTGCTGATGTATGAAGTTTGTATAAATGTATTTTTCATGTCATTTGTTGCTCACCTGTAAACCCAACATTATTAGTCTGTGATAACTGACAAGGCGGTTTTTGGACGAGGGAGAAGGATGACATTTGGTGGGATTGGGCGGGTTTGGGAGAGGAACTCGGCGGGTTGGCAGTTTCTGAACTGGCAACCCTGGGGGGGCGGGGGTGAACTGGGAGCAGAGCAGTGAAATGGTGGGGGACAGGGCGACGTGGAGGCAATTTGATTGTGGCCACCCCGTATGGGATTAAAGTATCTGGCAGTCGATAGATAGATAGATAGGAACCATACAAACCAAAAACAGTAGCACAGTGAACCCTCGCTAAGTTGAACCAAATAGAGGAAGAGGCTGACAGTGTCTCCAATAGTTTGATATACTGTACAATAGACCCTGGTGTTAGTGGCCCTCAGCAGACCAGATATCAGACTTAACAGATGTTTTGAAGGCCCCCAGACAAATGGAAAAAAAATCACATGGACCTTCTGGACAACTCATGGATCATCAGACACTTCTTTGCCTTTAATATATACTCTCTGTCACATTGTGTATGTGACGCAGCCTTACCGTATCACACCCAGTGTGCAGGGCGACTAGCAACACAGTTAGCCTACCAATGTTGACGGTGGTTTTTCCCACACACCTTAGTTAAGCTGGGGAGGAGCAGGTGGGAAGCAGTGGTGCATTGGGCTTTGGGGGGCTACTTCCAGTAGGCCTGGGTATGATCATAGGCTGTGGACACATTGTACCGCATATGGTCGGCCTAAGTTTTGCCGTCATTCTTTGTGTAAACATCTCCACCTGCCAGTCTTGTATTTCTTGAGTGCAGCAAGTGTTTTCCCATAGTGATTACGAAAAATGGCTTCATGTTCAGAATCTTCTAGCACCTCCTCTACTGAAAAAGCAAACAAGAGGCATATGACCATTGAGAAGAAGATGGAAGTGATCGAAGTGCATGAGAAAGGCGCGATCAGGGACAACCTTATTTGCAAGTATGGCCTAAGAGGTGAACCCTGCATGTCATCCTGAGGGCAAAGGACAAAAAAAGGTGACAAAGCAAATGGAAAGCAGAAGGAAGGGGAAGGATGTATTCAGGACCAGGAAGCTGCTGAATTAGAAACTCGATGATGTGGTGTATAAGTGGTACATGCAGGAGTGAGCTGAGGGTGTCTCTGTGTGTGGCCTGGACATTCAGCCTGCAGCACAAAGGCCTGCCACTCACCTTGCAGTCAATGATTTCAGGTGTAGTGATGGCTGGCTGTGGGTGTTCAGGAGTGCTATGGCATTGTTAACTAGGCCATCACTAGGGAGATACTCAGAGCCAATTTCAGTGCTGTGGAGATGTTTGTCTAGCATTTTCAAAAGTTGATGGAGGATGAGGGCCTTCATAACTTTCAAATTTGCAGGGCTGACAAAACTGGGCTTTTCTGGTGTGCTCTCCCTCAAAATTCCCAGGCATCCAAAGATATTGGCAGCACTCCAGGGCATAAGACAGTGAAGGAGCTTTTTATCCATTCTGGCCTGTGCCAGTGCAGAATGCTCTCATTGCCTACAGCCAGATATAGTATGGAAAGCAATTGACCAGGGCACTCAAGGACATCATTGCCAAGCTTCCTGCTTCTTGTGGAGTACCAAGGGAACAAGTCTGCCAGGTTTACTGAGGATGTCACTCATGACTGGTTCTGCCACAGCTTTGATCCTCTTGTGAAGCAGCATGAAAAAAAGTATGGCATTTGCCCAACAACATGATGACAATGGTGCTGTTCAACAAGGCACCAACCCATCCTTCTTCCACCAAATTTTGCAGCAAGGATGGACGAATCAAGGCTTTGCTCCTGCCAGGCTACACCACTACCTCTATCCAGCCAATGGACCAAGGAGTTACAGAGAAAGGTACAATAGAAACTTCTATCTGCACCAGTGCCTCACTGTGACTAAAGATGGGATGAACCAAGAAGACTGTGAGGACATCAGAGGCAAGAAAATTAAGCCCAGTTTCAAGAAATACACCATCAAGGATGCCATCTTCTACTAGGCAGGGCATGGAACAGTCTCTTGCCTCACTCATGAGTAAGTGGTACAAACTCCTCAGAACCCCAAGACTCCAGCACCAGTCCATGGTTTTGAGGGGACTGAGCCACAGAGGATGGCAGAAATGCTGGCAGCTGCAGGGCAGAAGAACCTTGCCGAGGATCTGCAAAAGTGACCGGATGAGGATGCTGGTGTGCCTGGATACCATCATCAGATGGAAGAGGAGATTATGGTTGAACTGCTAGAGAAGACACTGGCAAAGGAGGAAGACAGAGAGGAAGAGGAGGAAGAGGCATCTGGACTGTCTCTGGCTGCAGACACCATCCTGACCATGATAGAGAGGACCACGCTCAGAATTATGAGATCATGTGACTCATCGGGTTGGAGCTAATGCAGATGCAGCAGTCAAGGAAGGTCCAGGCTAAGATGTGTACACACTGTTATGGTAAGTACCAGAAACACACAAAGACATGGTTAGGTTAAGAGAAAGTGATAGACAAGGGCACAGTAAGGGTGAATATTTATATTTCTGGATACACGTACCTCATCAAACCCTTGACCAGCCACTAGCCTTGCACATGACTGTTGTCTTGTTGATGTCAATGTATGGTTTAGTTTAAGAAGCAGCAAGACCTTACCAGTTCACTTTTTACACATGTTCTTAAAGTTTATTTTCCATATTTTTCTGATTATTATTTTGGTGTTAACTCCCAAAGCTTGGGGATTTTACGAGATGAGCGCTTACCCCCCCCCTTTTTCTGTTTTAACCCATGGATTGCGAGCCACAGCTCAGGCTGAGTAGCGTCGCATTACAAGCCACAGCTCAGGCTGTGCTGGCCATGCATCACCGTAAAGAACTAGATCCCCACACAAACTTATGCATGGCACTACGCAAAGACGGAGAGAGGGAGATTTTTTTCTTTTAAACAGATGATGACCTGGATGTTTATCTTCAAGTTTATAATTAACAAAAACAATATTTTTTTCACTACCCTATGTAAACTTAAGCATGGCCCTACGCAAAGATGGAGAGAGAGAATTTTTTTCTTTTTTCAGCAGATGATGCCCTGGATGTTTAGCTTCAAGTTTATAATAAACAAAAACTAAAAAAAAAAAAAACTTTTTTCCCTCATTTCTTGTGCACCACTGGGTGGGATAAAAAAAGGTAATTGCACAATCCACGGGTTAAGAGACATTAATGCTGTCATATTTTCATAACTGCAGCACATAGAACTTTCAATTAAAGGTCAATGTACTCAACTATTCTTCATCTCTCCATTGCATGTGGCCCCAGGCCTCTAGGTGGAAGCATTGAGAAGGTAGGTGATGAACTGAGGCAGTTTGAAAGGTTGCAGAAGGCTGTGTTCGTATGAGCTCTTGACTTGATCACTGCAGCTTGCAAGCCACATGCCTGCCTGGGCCAGACAGGGATTCCCAGAGTGCACTTGGTGACGCTCCCCTTCGTCCCACTTGAACTTGACATGCCCATCCACTGCCCCCTGACACTGTTGCATGAATGTATCACCACCCCTTGTGTCAAAAAAAACATTTTTTCCGGCAAGTAAGTGTTCTCATGTCATGTAAGATCACTTTAGTTATCCATGAGGTCATTTAATCTTACACCAATAATTTTCTTTATTTTGTAAAGCACTAATTTAGCCAGTTTCATACTTCTCAACAGGCTCATCACAAATCTATAAATTGTTGGATATTGTAACACTTATTGTAGTTTTCCTTATGTTCTGTAGCTTACTATATTTTTGTCTACAAATTTAATTCACTAAATGAATATCAATCATTACTTTCATAAACACTTATTCTCTTCACTGAAATGTTCTTTATTTCACTAGGCCACTTTTATATTTATATGTACAGATATACACTATATACAGGTAGAGTCCTGGAGGATTGGAAGTCAGGTGTAATTATTCCCCTGTACAAAGGAAAAGGGGGAAAAGAAGTGTGTGGTAAACGTAGGGGCATTTGCCTTCTAAGTATAAAAGGAAAATATATGATAGGATACTTATTGACAGAGTTAGGGAAATAACCGAGGAAATAGTTGGAGAAGAACAGGGAGGCTTTAGGAAGGGAAGATGTTGCGTAGATTAGATATTTATTCATAGATCTTTAGTGGAAAAGTTCTTAAAGAAGGGAAAGAAGTTGTATGCAGCCTTCATGGATTTGGAGAAAGCAAATGACAGGGTGGATAGACAAAGATTGTGGAAAGTCTTAAGAATATATGGAGTAGACGGAAAGTTGTTGAATGCTGTGAAGAGTATGTATCAGGTTGCTAAGGCTGCAGTTCATGAGGACAGTGAATTGAGTGAATTTTTCTATTTGAAGGTTGAGTTGAAACAGGGATGTGTCATGTCTCCATGGTTGTTCAATCTGTAAATGGATGGGGTTATAAAAGAGATACAAGGCAGGGCCCTAATGAGAGAGGGCAGTGTTTAGAAACTCCTTGCACTGTTGTTTGCAGATGATACTGTGTTGTTAAGTGAAGACGATGGGGAGCTGCAAGGCTTGGTGGATGAGTTTGGGAGAGTGTGTAAGAAACGGAATCTAAAGGTGAATGTAGAGAAGAGCAAATCTATGGTCTCTGAGAGAAATGAATTCACTGAATGTACAGTGAGGTTGGATGAGGTGGGAGTGGAAAATGTGAGTATGGTTAAGTACTTGGGTAGTATGATGAGTAATGATGGAAGTTTAGAGGGTGAAGTGCTTGAAAGGGTACAACAAGGAAGAAAGGTTGCTGATTCCTTGAAATCAGTGATAGGAAATGTAGAAGTGACCATGGAAGTGAAAAAAGTTACTGCAAGACAGTGTTGTGATACCAACTCTAACGTATGAAAGTGAAGCTTGGAACCAACTCTAACATATGGAAGTGAAGCTTGGACATTGTTGGAGGGACACAAGTCAAGAGTGAGAGCAGTGGAAATGAGTTATTTGAGAAGAGCATGTGGAGTCACATGGAGAGACAGATTGACAAATGGGGAAGTGAAGGAGTGTTGTGGTTTGGATGTGGATGCGATAGGAAGCGTTGAAAGAAACACACTGAGGTGGTTTGGCCATGTGGAGAGGATGGAGAGTGAGAGACTGATGAGGAGAGTGTATGTGAGTGAGATGGAGGGGGAAGAGGGAGGCCAAGGATGAGATGGAAGGATGGAGTGGAGAGGTACATGAGAGAGGGGGGGTGTGAGATGGGACCAGGGAAGTGAAATGGTTGGGGACGGGTGACGCAGAGGCGATTTGTTTGTGGACAACCCTTACGGGATTACGGTGTCTGGCAATATGTATATATACTGTTGCTGGAGAGACGCAAGTCAAGAGTGAGAGCAATGGAAATGAGTTATTTGAGAGGAGCATTGTGGTGTGGATGTGGATGTGACAGGAAGCGTTAGGAGAAACACACTGAGGTGGTTTGGCCATGTGGAGAGGATGGAGAGTGAGAGACTGATGAGGAGAGTGTATAAGTGAGGTGGACGGGGAAAGAGGGAGGGGAAGGCCAAGGATGAGATGGAGGGATGGGGTATATATAAAAAATAAAAATAATTTGGTTTTACGCTAGGTATCCCCGAAGGGCTAAGGCGTTGCCCCTGGGTAGAGGACTTTTGGACTGGAGCGTGTAGCATTTTATGACCGGATGCCCTTCTTGATGTCTACCAATGACCCTTGGGTGGATTCGATCCTCCGACCCTTCGGTCAGAGCAGAGCGCTCTAACCCACTGAGCCACGGGGTGGAGAGGTATATGAGTGAGGGGGGTGTGAACTGGGAGCAGGGTGGTGAAACGGCAGTGGACAGGGTGACGTGGAGGCGATTTGTTTGTGGTCACCCCATATAAGGGATTAAGGCGTCTTCCAATAGATATATATATATATATATATATATATATATATACATATACATATATATAGACATATACTGTATATATACATATATTATATATATATAAATATATATATATACATATATATACATATATATATATATATTGTTACGGTGGCGCCAGCCCGGGGCTATTACAAAAAAGACAAGTCAGCCTTAGATGATCGGCCTCCACTGCGTTGCAAAAATAACGCAGACCCCGGCACTGACACTCCGCAAACTAGAGAAAAACTGCGCAACGGAAAAGTACTTACTTAAGAACGCAACACTCTGTACTGTGATAATAAAACGGAACAGCCTACCTATAGATCTAGCCTACTATCGTCACTACCGGAAGTAATACCGCCCGAGACAGTATACAGGAACACCTCCCACTTACTTCCGGTGGTGACGACTTCTACTTAACCCGTGTCCAAGGGGGAACGCAGTTAATGGCTCACGATAGTTCTCACTAGCCTTGTGCAAAGAGATGGGATTAAACAGTGTAGGGGTTAGGGGTGTGTGTGTATGTACGTGTGTTGGGGGAACGTTAATTAAGGCAGCGAGAAACTACGGTGAGCCAGACTGGCCCTCCAAAGACAACAAGGTCACAAAACAAAATAAAATAACTACTTTCCTCAGTCAGCAACAAAAGAATAAAAATAAACTTAAATGAAAACGCCAGCTCGGCAGAAAAAAATGACTGGGGAGAGAGAGAGTGTGCACACACGCACGATACGGAAGCTAGCTGGGAAGAGACTGACTCTGATCAAGGCTCGCGCACGGCCAAGCGCGAACGCATAATCAAATTAATTAATAAGAACTTATATTCGTGCCCCTCTCTCTCTCTCTACAATAAACTGGTACTTCTAATGCAAGCAAAATCATTAAATATACTGGTAGCTCACATAAGACAATCAAAATAATCAAATGCATACTCAGCATGGTATTAAATAAAATTGCCCTCAGTGGCAGGAACGAAAGAAACAAAAGAATTTGTAGCACTCGCTAATGTAAACTCCGCGAATGACACGGATACATACTGCATAATCCCCCTAGCCCAGCTGTAACGGCTGCATCCGTGGGAACGGAAAGGCGGACAACGTAACACGCCCTTCCCCAAGGGAAAATTTTGAGCCCTGGATCAAAATTTTCGAATCAAGACCCATCTTGTCCACGGAGTCATCGACCCGAGGTAAAGGATAAGCATCGGTCTTAGACAGTGAATTAACTTTCCGGAAGTCCACACACAACCTAACCTTCCCATCTGGCTTCGGCTGCAATGTAACTGGTGAACTCCACTCACTGAAACTCTTGATCAATCCATGGTCCAACATATACTTGATCTCATTATCGAGAGCTTTCTGTCTGATAGGGTTGATGCGGTAAGGAGCTAATTTTACAGGCTTACTATCCCCAACGTCAATGTCATGAGTAGCCCAAGTTGTCAATCCCGGTGAATCTCCAAAAACTTTCGGATGTTTCCATAATCTGTTGCACAGCTCTTCTCGCTTTACTGGCTCAAGGTGTCGCAATTTCTCCACCAGAGCTGCATAACCATTGCCCTCCCATAGGTCAGCTGGTAACATCTCACCACGACTAAGCACTTCCTCCTGCTCCTCCAACTCACTACCAACCGCCAAGACTACAAGAGCGCTCTTATCCCTGGTTCCCTCAACGTCCACTCCAAAGTCACCTTCCCGGGACTGTGGCTGTAACCCTGGTCCACTACTCACATCACCGGCACCAACAGCTCCCTCCACAGCACGTTCCCTTGATGCCACGTCCTTCCTTCCCCGTCCTTCACATCCCAGGTGAGAGACATCAGCAGTCATCCCACAATGAGAATCAACTGGGCGGTAGTATGGCTTCAACATATTAATGTGGCACAACTGAGTACTCTTCCGCCTATCTGGGGTAACAATTAGATAGTCAAGTTCCCCAACTCTCTTCTTCACAATATAAGGACCACTGAATCTAGCCGCCAGAGGTTTTCCTTGCATGGGCAGCAGTGCCAAAACTTCATCTCCTTGCTTAAACTCACGACTTCTGACCTTCTTATCGTAATGAGCCTTCATTTTCGCTTGAGCCCCGATTAGATTGTCACGGGCAAGCTCTAAAGCGCAATGCAGTCTCTCCCGAGTGCTGCAGACATAGTCAAGCATGGATTCCTGGTTGCCAGATTTGTTGTTACTCCAGGCCTCTCGCACCACATCCAAGGGACCACGAACTCTGTGCCCAAACACTAACTCATTGGGTGAAAACCCTAACGACTCAGTTGGTACCTCTCTCACTGCAAACATAACAAAGGGTACCGCTAGGTCCCAATCCTTTCCACTATCATAGCAGAAGGTGCGCAGCATTGTCTTTAAAGTCTGATGATGCCTCTCCAGGGCACCTTGTGACTGCGGATGGTAAGCACTGGACAAAATGTGTTTGATGCCCAACTCTGTCATTGTCTGCTTAAACAAATTAGATGTAAAATTTACTCCACGGTCTGACTGCAACTCCTTAGGCAGGCCAAAATGAGTAAAGAACAGAATAAGTTGCTTGACTACTGACTTCGCCTGCATGCTTCTGATTGGTATAGCCTCTGGGTATCGCGTTGTAACATCCATTATGGTTAACAAATACTTGTTTCCAGCAGAAGTAGGAGGTAAAGGGCCCACGATATCAATGATTACCCGGGTAAAAGGAGGTTCAACTGCAGGAATGGGAGTCAAAGGGGCCACAGGAAGAACTTGATTAGGCTTGCCCACTATCTGACACGTGTGACAGCTCTTGATGTACGCAGCAACTTGTCCCGGCATACTTGGCCACCAAAAGTTATATCTTAAGCGCTGCACTGTCTTTCTGTTTCCCAAGTGACCTGCTAAAGGTCCCTCATGTGCTAACTGTATTAACGGCACCCTATACTGCACAGGCACCACCACCTGCACTAACTCACCCACTCCTCCATCCATCGGGGCGCCAGTGGGCGTCCATCGGCGATGTAAAACATTGTTTTTAATCAGGAACTCCTCCTTACCACACTCCATACTTCTTTCTTCCCCTACTCGAGCAAACAAGGGCTTTAATGTTACATCCTCCTGTTGCTTCACCCTCAATTCTGCTGACCCAACACCCGCCAGCTCTACTGAGGACTGAGATAAGGGACTGGTCGGGACACTGGATTGCGAAGGGCGATCAATCTCAGCGTCACCTCTAGTACACTCGACAGGGGGAGGAATGTCAGACTCCACACTGACATCATCACCACCTCTACCCTCAACAGTGACACTCTGTTCCTCAGGCGCGTTTGACGGTGGTCCTGCATCCCCGCAGTCGACCCCAGCGTCCTGAAATTCTCCTAATTCAGTCGATGGGCTGGGTTCAGTCTCCACACAGACACACTCAACACCACCTCTAGTGTCCTGAGTGGGAAGTGGGGCGGCGCCCATGCACGCATTCCCACTCTCCTCACCCACTACAGCAACACTCTGCTCACTAGGTTCCTCCATTGGTAGCCCTGCCTCACCACAGTCGACCCCAAGAACCTGTGACTTCACCAGTTCTTCCTCCCGGGCTGCAACCTGTGCCATAGATCTTGTAATTGCACAGACCGGGAACATGGCTTCCACTTCTGCATCAACTTCAATACCAATTTCTGGGGCGTCAAAACACTTCTCTGCCACAACAACTGGTGGGGGAAGAGATGGAAATACTTTCTCCCCAGCCAGGTCGTTCCCCAGCAGAAAATCAATCCCCTCTACTGGCATTACATCAGCAACAGCTACTTGAGCTGCAGCCTGAACAATGGGGCAATCGAGTTCCACATGAACATAATCATAGTATTCATCTGAGTTCATGCCTCTACACAGCACATACTTCCCTGAGTTTACAGGCCCTCCAGTCACGTTTCTGCACACAGACTGTTGTGCACAGGTATCACGAGCCACAGTAACTGGATGACTGATTCCATGAATTTTCACTGTGCCGTGACATATAAAAGGTTTACACCAGTCTAGGGACGATTTCTGAGGCAGTTCATCCGGAGGTGGCGTAGCATGTTGGGTAACCTTTTCAGCCTGAGCTGGCAGCGAGCACAGCCGGCTGCACTCCAGCTTTCCACAGACTTCTCCCTCACCGTTACCACTCTCCCAACTCCTCTCGTTCACCTGACTCGAACCTACAATTAGTGCCACTGGTTTGGCATTTTGGGAGGCCTTCCACTTAGGGCAGTTAGGCTTGATGTGCCCACTCTGTTTGCAAAAGTAACAAACTAGCTTCGAACTGGATACAGGGCTCTTTCTCCCTGAATTCTTTTTCTCCTCTGTACTTCCCTTGGACTGATTCACGGGAGATTTGTCCCAGGCAGGGCCACTCACAGTCCTCTCCCTGGAATACTGAAAATTAGCATACTTGACCCCCATACTCCGCAAGGCAAACACCCGGTCATCAGCCCACGTCGCTGCTTCCTTCAAGGTCTTAAATCTCTTCTCCCTAATTTTAACACCAATTTCTTTGTCAGCCATGTTGGTAAAATGTTCCATCAAAAACAGTTCACGCACCTCGTTATACGAAGTGGCGCTCTCACTCAGCAACCACTCGTCTAACCTCTCCTCCAGATACCTGGCGTAGGCCATATAGGTGTCAGCAGGCCTTTTCCGAGCACCACGGAACAACAACCGATAAGCCTCTGGTCTAAGTTCATATGCCTTCAGGATGGCTGTTTTAAATTCATCATAATCATCTACATCCTCAGGGCTCAACCTATTATACACTTCCAAGGCTTTTCCCTTCAGCACATTAGATACCAACCCCACCCAGCGCTGCCTTGGCCACTCAAACTCCCTAGCCTTCTTCTCAAACCTGACAAACCATTCTGTCACCTTCAACTCATCAAATGCTGGCACTAATTTTAGACTCCTTGAGAACCAACTCTCCCTATCCTCTGCACGGCCTGAGGTTTGGGTATCTGAAGTTGGTCTATTGGCAGTCACCTCCAAACGAGTCTTCTCCAGCTCAAATCGCATTTTTTCACGCTGCAACTCCATCTCCTCTCTTGCACGCTGCATCTCCATCTCCCTCTCTTCTTTTGCACGCTGCATCTCCATCTTTTTTAACTCCAACTGCAACTGAGCCTCCGGTGACAAGACTCCAGGGTATATGGGAATGGAATGAACAGCTCCAGGGAAAGCACCAGACATACCCGGGGGAACTGCTCTAAACTGGCTCGGCAGCATCATACATGGTAATAGTGGGGTAGCGAAACGAGGCAGCTCAGCACCATAGTCAAACTCAGGGCTCACACGGGGAGTACCTTTGCTATGTGCCTCTCGTTGTTCCATATCCACAGGTGACTCAGCACGTACGCGATCTGGTGTAGACACGCGTGACTCCATGGCGACAAATCAATGGCAGTACTCAATAATGAAATACTAATGCTGAGAAACTACAAACACATCAACTTCACCTCAAAGCACAGAGAACGCCAAGGTAACGATATCCTAGCAAGAAAAAGGCACTGTTAGGATATCCTGATGCGAGGTCGCCACTGTTACGGTGGCGCCAGCCCGGGGCTATTACAAAAAAGACAAGTCAGCCTTAGATGATCGGCCTCCACTGCGTTGCAAAAATAACGCAGACCCCGGCACTGACACTCCGCAAACTAGAGAAAAACTGCGCAACGGAAAAGTACTTACTTAAGAACGCAACACTCTGTACTGTGATAATAAAACGGAACAGCCTACCTATAGATCTAGCCTACTATCGTCACTACCGGAAGTAATACCGCCCGAGACAGTATACAGGAACACCTCCCACTTACTTCCGGTGGTGACGACTTCTACTTAACCCGTGTCCAAGGGGGAACGCAGTTAATGGCTCACGATAGTTCTCACTAGCCTTGTGCAAAGAGATGGGATTAAACAGTGTAGGGGTTAGGGGTGTGTGTGTATGTACGTGTGTTGGGGAACGTTAATTAAGGCAGCGAGAAACTACGGTGAGCCAGACTGGCCCTCCAAAGACAACAAGGTCACAAAACAAAATAAAATAACTACTTTCCTCAGTCAGCAACAAAAGAATAAAAATAAACTTAAATGAAAACGCCAGCTCGGCAGAAAAAAATGACTGGGGAGAGAGAGAGTGTGCACACACGCACGATACGGAAGCTAGCTGGGAAGAGACTGACTCTGATCAAGGCTCGCGCACGGCCAAGCGCGAACGCATAATCAAATTAATTAATAAGAACTTATATTCGTGCCCCTCTCTCTCTCTCTACAATAAACTGGTACTTCTAATGCAAGCAAAATCATTAAATATACTGGTAGCTCACATAAGACAATCAAAATAATCAAATGCATACTCAGCATGGTATTAAATAAAATTGCCCTCAGTGGCAGGAACGAAAGAAACAAAAGAATTTGTAGCACTCGCTAATGTAAACTCCGCGAATGACACGGATACATACTGCATAATCCCCCTAGCCCAGCTGTAACGGCTGCACCCGTGGGAACGGAAAGGCGGACAACGTAACAATATATATATATATATATATATATATATATATATATATATATATATACACATATATATATACAGTAATCACTCTAATATCCGGACGCCCAATATCCGAACATCCCCACTATCCGGACATAAGAGTGTTTCATACTGTACTTTTTTCCATACTATACTTACCTCATTTCACTCTTTAATGTCCTTTATTGGTGTGAATAGGGTGTTAGGAGCTAGGCATGTGCAGTAGGAAGGTGTTGGTTTTACGCTAGGTATCCCCGAAGGGCTAAGGCGTTGCCCCTGGGTAGAGGACTTTTGGACTGGAGCGTGTAGCATTTTATGACCGGATGCCCTTCTTGATGTCTACCAATGACCCTTGGGTGGATTCGATCCTCCGACCCTTCGGTCAGAGCAGAGCGCTCTAACCCACTGAGCCACGGAGTGGAGAGGTATATGAGTGAGGGGGGTGTGAACTGGGAGCAGGGTGGTGAAACGGCAGTGGACAGGGTGACGTGGAGGCGATTTGTTTGTGGTCTCCCCATATTAGGGATTAAGACGTCTTCAAATATATATATATATATATATATATATATATATATATATACATATATATAGACATATACTGTACATATACATATATTATATATATATAAATATATATATATACACATATATACATATATACTGTATATATATATATATATATATATATATATATATATATATATATATATATATATACAGTAATCACTCTAATATCCGGACGCCCAATATCTGAACATCCCCACTATCCGGACATAAGAATGTTTCATACTGTACTTTTTTCCATACTATACTTACCTCATTTCACTCTTTAATGTCCTTTATTGGTGTGAACAGGGTGTTAGGAGCTAGGCAAGTGCAGTAGGAAGGTGTTTTTCTGAGTTAGGCTAGGTTAGGGTCCATAAGTACCAGTCCAGGAGCCAGTCACCAGAATGTTTATTACTGTATGAACCTACTTCTAAACCCTCATTTTAGGTTTCTTTTGCATTTATTTCTGTCATTTATGTGCCTTATTGGTGTGATTTGGGTCTTAAATAGGTGCTATGCATGTCCAGAGGGAGTTGTATAGGTGTTTCTCTGAGTTAGGGTCCATAAGTACAAGTCCATAAGCTGGGGCCCAATATCCGGACAGAACCAATATCCGGACCTACCTATGGCTCTATTACGTCGGATATTGGAGTGATTACTGTATATATATATATTACACAGTGAAATTTCAAATTTCGATGGACATATGTACCTAAAAATCACCTCGGAATTCAAATAATAGAAATTTATACTGAACTTCTCATGGGAAAAATTAGTTTGGGTTCGGGGCCTCTAAATCTAATTACCTAAAATCATGATTTTTTGCCCACACCCCCTGTAAACGTTATGAACTATAATTGTCGTTAAGTAACTGTATTTCCGCACTGTATTGCCATACTGTCAGCAAGTGTATACAGTAATCTCTCAACTAAAGCGAGTTTAAAAAACGCATTTTCGTTTTAACACGAGCAAATATTTAAGGAGATATGTTTAACTAACAAGGGTTTCTCGATTTAACGCGACATTACACATACGTGATGGTTTCAAATTAGCCGCGCGCGCCTTGGGCAGTCCCTAGCTGATAGACTGTGTGTGGCAGTTTATGCATAAATACAATTTTTTATTTGCCTGTTGCTTAAACATGTTTTATTCGAACTATAATATTCGAAAATGAAGTCTGGCCCCATTCTTAGCAATTTGGCTCATTTTCGGACAAAATTTGACCAGGAAAGTGATGGCACATCTAAATTGCCACAACTTGATGCTGCGGAACAGAAAGAAGAAAACCACTCAGACCAAGATAGAGCAGTTCTTTATGAAGAAGACAGAAACCTTAAGGGAGTTATCTTCATCACCAGTAGCACGGGAGTCAGAGGAAGAGGAAGGACAGCAGAGCGAGGAGGGACAACAAATTTAGGGTGGGAAGCGGCGGGAGGTGGGAGAGTGGGGTGGGAAGGGACAGCAGCAGACGACGAGTGATGCATAGATGAAGAGAGGCTGTGTGTTGTTATTGTGACCTACTTACTGTAATGAAAATGTTGCTATTACTGTAGTGTCTGAATGACCTACTAATGCATTAATAATGTTGAGGAACTTTCACAATGCCGTGAATGAAGCAGAATTGAAAGAGAATCCACTTAAAAAAAGAAAACTGTATTTGGAGAGAAGTAAACATAGCTTCGGCCCAACTAGGGCCCTCCCCAAATATACTGTTTTTTGTTTTTTACGTGGATTTTCTTTCAAATTAATATTGTTGCTTTTAAGTTTAGAGTAGCATAACTCCTCAACTTGGTAGAATTTCACAGAGTCCAGGAACGTAACCCCAATACCACCATTGTTTCTTATGGGAAAATTATGTTTAAATAACGCGTTTTTAACTAACGCGACCTAACCCTCGAATTATTTGAGAGGTTACGGTACTTGGTGTATTTCTGCCCTTTCCTGTATTGCCATTTCTCCTTTGGCTGCGAAGATTTAGAAGTGCCAGGCTGCTCTTGTACATTACCACTGCTACCCAAAGAACCACTCTTGCTTACCATTTTGAAACAGGCAAGTTGCGACGAAAATACAAAGAAAATACATACAACTAAATTGCAGTGAAATGCATGTCCACATATGGTTAGGCTCATACTTTTTCTTATAATTTTCCTTCACTTCTAGCATTTTGGTTCGCATCAAAAATATTATCTTTGCTTGTTTTGGTTGGAGTCTGGCCCTGAGAGCACATGTTACATACAATATTAGGTTAGGTTCATCTATCTATCTCTCTATTGCCAGACGCCTCAATCCCGTTTGGGGTGGCCACAAACAAATCGCCTCCAAGTCGCCCTGTCCCCCGCCATTTCACTGCCCGGCTCCCAACTCACACTCCCCTCTCTCATATACCTCTCCACCCCATCCCTCCATCTCATCCTCGGCCTCCCCCTCCCTCTTCCCCCCCTCCCCCTCACTCACATACACTCTCTTCGTCAGTCTTTCACCCTCCATCCTCTCCACATGGCCAAACCACCTCAGTGTGTTCCTCATAACGCTTCCTATCACATCCACATCCACACCACACCGCTCCTTTATATCCTCATTCATCACCCTGTCTCTCCACGTGACTCCACAGGCTCCTCTTAAATAATTCATTTCCACTGCTCTCTCTTGACTTGTGTCCTTCCAACAACCTCCAAGCTTCACTTCCGTACGTTAGAGTTGGTATCACAATACAGTACTGTCATGTAGTAACTTTTTCACTTCCATGCTCACTTCCCTGTTTCTTATCACTGCTTTCAAAGAACCAGCAACCTTTCTTCCCTGCTGTACCCTTTCAAGCACTTCATCCTTCAAACCTCCATCCTTACTCATCACACTACCCAAGTACTTAAACGTACTCACATTTTCCAATTCCTCACCATCCAACCTCACTGTACATTCACTAACTTCACCTCTCTCAAAGACCATCACTTTACTCTTCCCTACATTCACCTTTAGATTCCGTTTCTTACACACTCTCTCAAACTCATCCACCAAGCCTTGCAGCTCCCCTTCGTCTTCACTCAACAACACAGTATCATCTGCAAACAACAATACAGGGAGTTTCCAAACACTGTCCTCTCTCACCAGGGCCACTCCAACATCCACCACCCTACCTTGTACCTCTTATTACCCCATCCATGTACAGATTTTCTTATAAGTACATCAGACAGAGAGAGAAGAAGGAGGATGGTTCCCATCAAAAATATTATCTTTCCTTGTTTTGGTTGGAATCTGGGCCTGAGAGCATCAAAATTAGCGAATTTGCATCGAAAAGTAAGGTAGGCATACCAATCCAGATGCATTGAAATTTGATTCATCGATTTCTAAACTGACGAAATTTGAGATTTTAGTGTATATATATATATATATATATATATATATATATATATATATATATATATATATATATAAATACAGTATATATATATATATATATATATATATATATATATATATATATATATATATATTTATCTATATATATAATATTTATCTACTATCCATTTCAGACCCTATGAGGCATCGTTTTTTGCAAATATGTTCTAAACAAACAGTTGGATCAATATGACATTTTGGCACAGCTTGTTTGACACCGTCTCCTAATTTATGGCACTACAGTACATTGCCAAGTATGTTTCATTAAGGAGTTTACTCCTGGCTTTGAAGGTGAAGCTGACAAGAGCCGAGTAGACATTCGGACAGGGGAAGGTTTTATGTGACGTAGTTGTGACGTGTATCACTCCACCACCTCTCCCTCCACTCCCGTCTTCCCCTCCCTCGCTCCTTGCCTTCCTCCTACCCCATATCCCAGCCTTCCCCCTCGCACTCCCATCCTCCTTCTATCTTTTCTTCTCTCTCTGTCTGATGTACTTGTCAGTGTAAAACCAAATAGTTCGAAAAGGATACACAGGGTAGTGTACGTAGAACAAGCCCAGATAGGATATGGAAAACATACAAATAACAAATGTTTCGTATGACTCGAATTCGAGTCATCTGAATCTCAACGGTTGGATTTACGATGACTCGAAATCGTGTCTTTGGAATTTCAAAGGGTTAAGATAGTCCATAAGTCTTATTACAACAACTTTTTCAAAGATTTTATGGAAACTTGGTAAAATTGATATTGGTCTGTAATTAGTGTGCATACTTGTGTCACTTTTTTTATAGATGGATAGTACTTTTGCAATCTGTAAGTGCTTTGGAAAGGAACCCTCTTTAAAGGACTTGTTTATAATATACTTAAGGAAAGGGGAAATTTCATCACGACACTCCTTTTTTATTTTTATATTAATATCATCATGACCTGGTGATGTTACTTTAAGTACATGAATTATTGAGTTAATTTCTGTGGTTGTTGTTGATCATAAAAAAATGAAAAGTTAGTGGGCTGTGGAAGAAAACTGTTATATGAAACAGGAGTTGGTCTTACTTGTGCTACGGTGTTTGCTACATTACAAAACTATTCATTAAATCCCTCTGCTATGTCCTCACTGTTTGACATTGTCCTGTTGTGTAGTGTGATGGAAGGTGGAGATGTACGATTTTTATTTCTACCCAGGAGGCTCTTGATAGTTTCCCAAGTTTTCTTAGGATTACCTGCTTCTTCCTTAAGTTTTGATGTGTAATATTTTTCTTTAGCTGCTCTTATATAAGCTTCATGTGCAGCATGTGATGAGGTGTGTGAGATGAAGAGAAGATGGAGGGGGGTGCAAGGAACAGCATGGTGGAATGAAGAGGTGAGACAGGCTGTGGCACAAAAGAAGAAAGTATACAATGAATGGATGAGAAATAGGGGCGTGGAAGAAGTTGAGAGGTGGAAGAGAGAGTTATATGTAGAAAGAAAGAGGTGAAAAGATTAGTAAGAAAGAGTAAGAAGAAAGTGGATGAGGAATTTGGAAGGAATTTCAGTGTAAAGTGGAGGGACTGTAAGAAAATGTTCTGGAAAGAGGTGAAAACAGTAGGACAGGGTGGAAGTGAAGTTAGCAGGGGAGTGAAAGATAAAAATGGTAGATTACTAGTGGAGAAGGGAGAAAAAGTGAGCAGATGGAGAGAACACTTTAAGGAATTGTTGAACTTAGAGGATGGAAGTAATGTGAGTATAAGTAGCTGATGAATGGCTGGGAGAAGGAGGGAGGTGAGAAGACAGGAAGAAATCAGTAGGACAGAAGTTGTGGAAGCAATGAAAAAAGTTAAATTGGGGAAAGCCCCAGGAATTGATGGAGTGTGTGGTGAAATGCTGAAACATGGGGGAGAGATAGTAGTAGAATGGATGTGGAAAATGTGCAGATTGGCCTGGGAGGAAGGTAGAGTCCCGGAAGACTGGAAGTCAGGTATAATTATTCCCTTGTACAAAGGAAAAGGGGAAAAAGAAGTGTGTGGTAATCATAGGGGCATTTGTCTTCTTAGTATATGAGGAAAAGTGTATGGTAAGATACTTATTGACAGAGTTAGAGAAAGAACAGAGGAATTAGTTGGAGAAGAACAGGGAGGCTTTAGGAAGGGAAGAGGTTGTGTAGATCAGATATTCATTCTTAGATCTTTAATGGAAAAGTTTCTAGAGTAGGGAAAGAAGTTGTATGTGGCTTTCATGGATTTGGAGAAAGCATATGACAGGGTGGATAGACAAGGATTGTGGAAAGTATTAAGAATATATGGTGTAGATGGGAAGTTGTTGAATGCTGTGAAGAGTATGTATGATGGTGCTAAGGCTGCAGTGCGTGTGGATGGTGAACTGAGTGAATTTTTCTCTTTGAAGGCTGGGTTGAAACAGGGATGTGTCATATCCCAATGGTTGTTCAATCTGTACAGGGATGGGGTAATAAAAGAGGTACAAGGTAGGGTAGTGGATGTTGGAGTGGCCCTGGTGAGAGAGGGTAGTGTTTCGAAACTCCCTGTACTGTTGTTTGCAGATGATACTGTGTTGTTGAGTGAAGACGAAGGAGAGCTGCAAGGCTTGGTGGATGAGTTTGGGAGAGTGTGTAAGAAACAGAATCTAGAGGTGAATGTACAGTAGGAAAGAGTAAAGTGATGGTCTTTGAGAAAGGTGAAGTCAGTGAAAGTACAGCGAGGTTGGATGGTGAGGAATTGGAAAATGTGAGTACGTTTAAGTACTTGGGTAGTGTGATGAGTAAGGATGGAGGTTTGGAGGGTGAAGTGCTTGAAAGGGTACAGCAGGGAAGAAAGGTTGCTGGTTCCTTAAAAGCAGTGATAAGAAACAGGGAAGTGGGCATGGAAGTGAAAAAGTTATACATGACAGTATTGTGATACCAACTCTAACGTATGGAAGTGAAGCTTGGACGTTGCTGAAAGGACACAAGTCAAGAGTGAGAGCAGTGGAAATGAGTTATTTAAGAGGAGCCTGTGGAGTCACATAGAGAGACAGGCTGACAAATGAGGATATAAAGGAGCGTTGTGGTGTGGATGTGGTGAAAAAGTTATACATGACAGTATTGTGATACCAACTCTAACGTATGGAAGTGAAGCTTGGACGTTGCTGAAAGGACACAAGTCAAGAGTGAGAGCAGTGGAAATGAGTTATTTAAGAGGAGCCTGTGGAGTCACATAGAGAGACAGGCTGACAAATGAGGATATAAAGGAGCGTTGTGGTATGGATGTGGATGTGATAGGAAGCGTTAGGAGGAATACACTGAGGTGGGTTTGGCCATGTGGAGAGGATGGAGGGAGAAAGGCTGACGAAGAGAGTGTATGTGAGTGAGGTAGAGTGGGGAAGAGGGAGGGGGAGGCTGAGGATGAGATGGAGGGATGGGGTGGAGAGGTATATGAGAGAGGGGGGTGTGAGCTGGGAGCAGGGCAGTGAAATGGCTGGGTACAGGGCGACGTGGAGGCGATTTGTTTGTGAACACCCAGAACGGGATTGAGGCATCTGGCAATAGATAGATAGAAAATATAATAAATCTATATAATATGTATGAATGGTAGACCACATTTTTTTGCCTTTTATTTACTTATGTTTCTTTCAGTAGGTATAGTAGGTAACAATGTAAAAGAACATTTGTTACATTATACAGTAAATAGATTTTCCTGTACCTTCAGCTCTAAGCTTCATTAAAGTGACACCGACATGTATATGATGTTTTTTTTTTTTTTTTCAAAATAAGTATATATTGACATTACTGGTACACAACATAACCACCCACACTGACTAATATTATCAAAACAGTATATAGCGTATTGCTATATCACAGAGTTTTGTTAACCTTTCCTTCTTCTACCTTTTTCTTATCCAACGTAGCGGGAGCACCGCTGCATTTTGTACCAAGTAGTGAAACCAGTAATGCCACTACTTTTTCGAGCTAGTAACGGGAATGGGAGCACCGCTACTTTTTTATTAGTAGCATTCCCAGCATTGAACTGGTGTATGCAGTGGTCAAACGTTTACACATCCCGTTGCCGACTCACCTCTTGTGAACACCTCCCAACTCCTTAAAAGATGCCTGCGCTGAGAACAGACTTGCCACACCGCTGGGGTGAGTTCACAGCATTAGGAGCACTTCACAACTAAGCTGGTCCCTGACCAGCATAGTTGAAAAATTGTGTGAGAGAATCCTGAAAGACAGATGGATAAAATATCTGGAGGAGACGAACATACTGGCTGAGAGCCAGTTTGGATTCAGAAGTGGAAGGTCATGTGTTTCCAAATTGTTGAGCTTTTACTCAAAAGTGTTTGATGTGTTACAGGAGAGAGACAGCTGGGTGGATTGTGTGTATCTAGATCTGGAGAAAGCCTTTGACAAGGTACCCCACATGCAACTAATGTGGAAATTGGAACACATAAGAGGACTGAAGGGAAATGTCCTGGAGTGGATGTGTGACTTCTTGAGAGACAGACAAATGAGGACAGTAATAAAGGACAAGATGTCCGGATGGAGGGAAGTAACAAGTGGAGTCCCACAGGGCTCGGTGTTAGCGCCAGTAATGTTCCTGATTTATGTAAATGATATGGTAAATGGAGTGAACAGTTACGCAAGTCTGTTTCCTGATGATGCAAAGATCTTGAGGAGAGTACAAGACGAGGAAGACTGTAAAATGCTGCAGGAAGACTTGAACACGATCCAAGATTGGAGCTAGATGTGGGAAATGAAATTTAAAGCAAAAAAATGTAAGATACTGGAAATGGATAAGTGTATCAAGAGGTCATCACTGAATTATATGATGTGTAATGAATCAATAAAAAAAGGGAGAGAAGAGAAAGATTTGGGAGTGCTGGTCCAGGATACTCTGTCACCGGAAAAACACAATAACAAGATAGTTAGAGAGACGTACAATCTGTTGACTAACATACGAGTGGCATTCCATTACATGGATGAGGAAATGATGAAAAAATTGATAGTGGCCATGATCTGCCCCAGACTGGAATATGCGACAGTAGTGTGGTCCCCACACAAGAAGAAAGACATAAATAAGATTGAGAGAATACAAAAAACAGCAACCGAGATGGTCCCCAGCCTCGCAGATCTGTCTGACGGAGAAAGGCTGGAAAAGCTGGACCTGCCTACACTAAAAGAAAGGAGAGAAAGGGGACATGATTGCAGTGTTCAGGGCCATGATGGGAATAGATAAAATTGATAAAAATGATCTGTTTGTATGGGATGGGAAAGTAACAAGAGGACATGGAATGAAACTGAAACAGCCAAGTTGTTTGAAGGATATCAAGAAATATAGCTTTCCATATAGATGCATAGACCTGTGGAACAGCCTGGACAGAGATTGTCCAGTCTAAAAACTTAAACGAATTTAAAGCAAAATTTGACTTAACGAGAAAAAGAGACGGGACCCCACGAGCATAGCTCATTTCCTGTATATCACAACTAGGTAAATACAAGGTTGATAAATAACTCTTACGGTCGTTCACAAATTTGTGAATGGTTCACTGGCTTGCAAATTCACCAGGCCCCTTGTGAATGTTCCCAGCTACTGATAAATACAGGCCCTGGTTTTGCCATGGCTATTTTTTTATAGTGAGTTTTCATTTCTTTGGATCAATTTTTAAATAACCATTTTTGTCAGAAATACTTTTTTTCGCCATGGGAACGGGGGAGGGGTTGAAAACAGCAAGATAAGGCATTTCCAATAAAAATGATCATTTAAAAAATTGAAACATGAAAATGTTTCATTTGAACCAATAATAAATCAAACATAAAAACACACACACACACACAAAAAAAAAAAATCTATCTATTTGTCTATTGCCAGATGCCTCAATCCCGTAAGGGGTGGCCACAAACAAATCGCTTCCATGTTGCCCTGTCCCCTGCCATTTCATTGCCCTGCTCCCACCTCACACACCCCTCTCTCATATACCTCCCCACTCCATCCCTCCATCTCATTCTTGGCATCCCCCCCTCCCCCCCCTCCACCTCACTCACATACACTCTCCTCATCAGTCTCCCACTCTCCATCCTCTCCACATGGCCAAACCAGCTTAATGTGTTTCTCCTAACACTTCCTGTCACATCCACATCCACACCACAACGCTCCTTCACTTCCTCATTTGTCAGTCTTTCTCTCCATGTGACTCCACCGGCTCCTCCCAAATTATTTATGTGTATTAATTATGGCGTCTGGCAATAGATAGATAGATAGATATATGCCAAACCTATCCACAACGGACAAATAAGGTCCCGCGTGGAGTATGATACACAAGCGCCATCCCCCTAAAAATCAAGGTACAGTAATTCCTCATTTATCCGGACATAATACCATTGAGCCAAAGGCATGTCCGGGTAGTGGCAACATCTGGATAATGAACACTATTCCCCTACCATACCCAGACCCTACCTATACCCACTTCCAACCTATACTTAACCTATTTGTACAGTACCTATGCTTAATTTAGCAGTGTTATCCGGTCATTCAGGCATATTTAGACATCAAAACACACATAGGCATATCAAAAGTAATGGTAAACACCAAGAAAACCATGCAGAGAAACCAATGATAACCAAAAAACACCCTACCCATACACTACTGTATGTTCAATAACCCTCCTTATTCTAGCACTGTTTTCCAGTCATTCTGGCATATTTTGACATCAAAACATACACAGCATTATCCAAAATAGTTTTCAACATGAAGAAAACATGCAAAAAAAAGAAAAAACCACTGAAAACCAAAAACCACCCTACAGTACCTAAACACTAGTGTATGTACAGTACCCCTCCTTATTTTGGCAGTGTTTTCCAGTCATTCTGGCATACTTTGACATCAAAACATACATAGGAATATCCAAAATAATTTCCAACACCAAGAAAAAAATGCCAAAAAAAAAAAAAAAATGAAAACCAAAAAACACTACTGTATGTACAGTACCCCTCCTATTTTTGGCACTGTTTTCGGGTCACTCTGCCAAATTGTGACCTCAAAACACACATAAGAATATCTTAAATAAATTTTAGCACTAAGGAAACTATGAAAGACACCTAAAGTTACCTACCAAAAAAATTCGGATGGGGTACTTAACCACCCAGTGCGCTGCCGCCAGGCTTCGTAACTCGCCACCTCCAGCAGGTTGTACCGTGTGGTCTAGCGGCAAACACTAGCGCCTAACAAAGGTCTAGAACATCCTCCTCGTCATCCTCAACCTGATGAAGCTGGGTGATGAGTGGTGATGTGCAGTGCAGTGATGGTGGCCTACCAATCTCAGGAGACTCCGAAGACAGCTGCAAACTTATGTCCAACGGAGACTCAACAGCTGTCGACATGCTCGGTTGCGGGTCCGAAGGTGAAGGCAGGAAACGAGCTGGTGGTGGTGGTGGCGAGAATGGGCTGGCACTCGTGGGGGTAGCAGGCTCGAAGAATGAGTAGCTCTTGGTCTGACGATAGGACTGTCAATGCTGCCGGAGGATGACAGCATCCTGGACTCCCTGCAGCTCATCGCCATGTGAAGCGGCACCAACTCCCTGTCACAGTGTGGGTGCTCGGCATGCTCCAGCACCCCTCCAGGTAACCACAGATGACACTGCGATGAGGGATTGAAGGAGTTGCAGAAGGTAGTGAGTCAGGGACCTCATCCATGTCCTCGTCAGCCCTGCTGTCCTCTTCTATGCCTGCAGAGGCAGCAGTGGTGATCTCATTAGACATGGTCTCATTACCAGGATCGCCGCTGTCGTCATCCAGCCACTCCTGCATGTCATCAACATCCACCTGCTCTCCTGTTGTTCTAACGCAGCTGTGGAAATCATCCACATCAAACCCCTCAAAGTCGTGCTCGGCTTCGATTCCCTGAAGGAGACAAGACCAACCGCTTTCGAGGGTTCTGACAGAGACTTCCATCCATGTGTTCATCCAGCTGAACACTGCAGACTTCAGGTTGTAACACTGAAGATTCTGCAACGTCTGCTCCCCATGTGTCCTCGACCGCGTCCTCATCCTCCTGTACCACCATCATTTCATTCAGGGACAGTCTCTTTGCAGCCATGATAACACCCTAGTCCATTGGTTGAATCAGAGCAGTCATATTAGGTGGCAGAAACATGCACCTAATTCGCCCGTCAAAAGCAACCAAATCCTTCTCAGACGGATGCGCAGGGGCATTGTCCAGGAGCAGGAGTGCCTTCACCTGGTCATGAGCAATTCCAAGAATCTCCGTTTGATAACGGATAGCCTCCTTGACGAAATGGCTGTGGAACCAATCTCTGAAGATCTTAGAGGTAAACCAGGCTTTCACAGAATGGTACCACACAACAGGCAGGCTATCCATCAACCCACGGAGACAATGTGGTTGTTTTGCATGCCCAACAACAACAGGTTAGAGTCGGTGCATCCCATTAGCATTGGCACAGCACAAAACAGAGACACATTATTCGGACAACTTCCAACCAGGCACAGTATCCTCCCTTCCCTCGGCCAGGGTGTTGGTGGGCAAGGAGCAGTAGAACAGACCAGTTTCATCACCATTATAGACTTGGCCAGGGGCAAGGCCCTCGTCCTTGATCAGGCGCTGCACTTTCTGGCAAAACAGGACTGCTTCCTCCACTGCCGTGTCCAAGGCCTCGCCATGTGCCTTACAGCCAAGAAATCCATGGCAAAGCGTGGAACAAAAGAGCCATCCCTCGGACGCCTCGAAGTCTTGCATGTTTTGCAGGCATGCAAACTTCTCAGCAGCAGCCTTCACCTCAGCCCCATGCACTAGTAACCCGGCACCACATTGCTGACAAAACCACATCAGTGTCGACTGGTCAATAATGGCGTGCCGGGCCTAGGCCATTAGCTTCCTGTCACCGTGATGTTTGCTTTCGGCAAAGTCCTGTCCGTACTGCATAAGCCTCTCGTGTGACTTCTTGATATCGAACAATGTTGAATGGGTTAGATCATATTTGTGAAGGATGCATCCTGTGTTCCAGCCTCTGTCAACTTTGCCCAATATCTCGTGTTTCTTCTCCAGACTCAGAACCTTCCTCTTCTGCTTCTCAGGCGGTGATGGGGCCATCACCACACACATGAGAATACAACAGAGCAGGGCCATAAGCTGAAGAAGGCAGGGTACCACCACAAACACAACCACAATCACAGCCATTGTTGCAAGCGCTACCACTCATGAGGAGCAGAAAGGGCAGGAACTGAGGTGTGGGCTTCTGTTCGTCAGCAAGCAGTACAGTGCTACCATATCACACAGAGGAAGCAACACGGGCAAACTAACATCTGCATATAGGGTTCACTTCTGTATGCCCAGGCAATGGTTAGTACCTGATGGCAACATCAGCTGACCAGTACATCACCACCTCAGCCAGTGTATGACTAATGCAGCCCGTCAGGCGACTCTGACCATTTGGTAGGGAAGTGGACAGGTGCGTGTGGTGGGGGGTTTCTGCACTAATCCCAGAGGCCAAGGGACTCCCACCATTCAGTGTAGAGGCAGACGGGTGGTTTTACCAAACATGTACTGGTGGCTTGTGGTCTGTGTTAGATGCGTGGTGGCCACCAGTATCCCCCAGCCAGGAACAATGCTCGCCTCCTCCGTTCAAAAACAACCATAGAATTTCTTGAAGATATGATCAACGTGTTTCCCAGGCAAAATTACATAGGTTATCTTTACCTAACCTTACCAAACCTAACCCATACCAAAGGGAAGTGTATCGTACAGTATCGTATTGTACATACACAAATACAGTACTGTACTGTGTACAGTACAGTACTATCATATGCTATGGTACATAAATTAGTGCACTAATATTGTAATCATACCTTGGGAGGGAATCTCTCTCTCTCTCTCTCTCTCTTTTTGTGTGTTTGTCTCCCAGTGGCTGCGCAAATTTCGACCTTCAGTAAAGAGGCGGATGGGTGCTGTCACTGAACATGTACTGGTGGTTTGTGGTCTGTGTTACACGTGCAGTGGCCACCTGTAACCCTCAGCCAGGAACTACGCTCGCCTCGTCCTTTAAAAAAAAAAAAAACATAGGATTTTCTCGAAGATATGCTCAATGTGTTTCCCAGGCAAAATTCCATAGGTTACCGGGTATCTTTATTATAGGTTACCGTATTTTTAATTATTCCCTTGTACATAGGGAAAGTGGAAAAAGAAGTGTGTGGTAATCATAGGGGCATTTGTCTTCTTAGTGTAATAGGAAAAGTGTATGGTAGGATACTTATTGACAGAGTCAGGGAAAGAACAGAGGAATTAGTTGGAGAAGAACAGGGAGGCTTTAGGAAGGGAAGAGGATGTGTAGATCAGATATTCATTCTTAGATCTTTAGTGGAAAAGTTTCTAGAGAAGGGAAAGAAGTTGTATGTGGCTTTCATGGATTTGGAGAAAGCATATGACAGGGTGGATAAACAAGGATTGTGGAAAGTATGAAGAATATATGGTGTAGATGGGAAGTTGTTGAATGCTGTGAAGAGTATGTATGATGGTGCTAAGGCTGCAGTGCGTGTGGATGGTGAACTGAGTGAATTTTTCTCTTTGAAGGCTGGGTTGAAACAGGGATGTGTCATGTCTCCATGGTTGTTCAATCTGTACATGGATGGGGTAATAAAAGAGGTACAAGGTAGGGTAGTGGATGCTGGAGTAGCCCTGGTGAGAGAGGGTAGTGTTTGGAAACTCCCTGTACTGTTGTTTGCAGATGATACTGTGTTGTTGAGCGAAGACGAAGGAGAGCTGCAAGGCTTGGTGGATGAGTTTGGGAGAGTGTGTAACAAGCGGAATCTAAAGGTGAATGCAGGGAAGAGTAAAGTGATGGTCTTTGAGAGAGGTGAAGTCAGTGAATGTAGAGTGAGGTTGGATGGTGAGGAATTGGAAAATGTGAGTACGTTTAAGTACTTGGGTAGTGTGATGAGTAAGGATGGAAGTTTGGAGGGTGAAGTGCTTGAAAGGGTGCAACAAGAAAGAAAGATTGTTGGTTCCTTGAAAGCAGTGATAAGAAACAGTGAAGTGAGCATGGAAGTGAAAAAGTTACTACATGACAGTATTGTGATACCAACTCTAACGTATGGAAGTGAAGCTTGGATATTGCTGGAAGGACACAAATCAAGAGTGAGAGCAGTGGAAATGAGTTATTTAAGAGGAGCCTGTGGAGTCACATGGAGAGAGGCTGACAAATGAGGATATAAAGGAGTGTTGTGGTGTGGATGTAATAGGCAGCATTAGGAGGAACACACTGAGGTGGTTTGGCCATGTGGAGAGGATGGAGGGTGAGAGACTGATGAGGAGAGTGTATGTGAGTGAGGTGGAGGGGGGGAGAGGGAGGAGGAGGCCAAGGATGAGATGGAGGGATGGGGTGGTGAGGTATATGAGAGAGGGGTGTGTGAGTTGGGACCAGGGCAGTGAAATGGTGGGGGACAGGGTGACATGGAGGTGATTTGTTTGTGGCCACCCCGTACAGGATTGAGGCATCTGGCAATAGATAGATAGATCTTTACCTGACCTTTCCATACCTAACGTATCCCAATAGGGCTGCTTGGCTAAAGTGGTTAACTGTGGTACTGAAATGAATACCCATACCAAATGGAAATGTAATGTACAGCACTGTACATACACACATACAGTATAGGCAGCCCTCAACATTCGCACATTCAACTTTTGTGGGCCTTACAGATTCACGGATTGCCCCTCTGTGGAGCCAAGATTCCGTTTACAGCCGCAAAGTGTAGCAGTGCAGATGCTCGTGGGTCATTTCACGCCAAACCAGGCCTGCACCAAACCACCGTGCTCCTGCGCTCCTCTGTCTCTCCCTCAGTCTGTGTCCTGCCACTGTCGGGGTCACTTCACTGCCTTTACGCTGCCACACCAAACCTCTCGTAATTTTGTTATTGTACCCCAATACTTGTGCTCTCACGTGTTCAAAGGTAACAAGTGCATTGCTGTGCTGTTAGATGAGTGAATTAGCAACCGATTGTGAGAGTCTTTGGAAGTCACCAAGTACATATTTACCCTAACTTAGTACAACCATACCCAATCAAAACTTATTTGTTCTTAAACTTTTTATACAGTTGGTCTGTTACTATTTATGATATTTTATGCTGCTTTCAGATCCCAGATATGGTTTACTAGGTATCGTAAACTGGGGTGAATTCGGACATTATTGTAATAAAAAGTTATTTAAATTAATTAAAAATTAATGAATAAACGCATTAGAAATCTGTTTGTGCTCAATTCTTTGTTATTCTTTACTGTACTTTGTGTATAGAGATCTTTAATATATCATGTGGCACATACCTAATATATACTAAAAAGCAAACATATGTAAAAAGAATGAAATTCGTAACATTGGCAAACTTTCTTTGGCAGAAGTGTTGATGAATAGGTGCAGGAAAGTCTTCTGTGCTCAGACGTACTTTCATGAGTAGTGTAAAAGTGCAAAGTAAGTAATTGGCATTATCTTCTCAATTAATCTCATAATTGGACATTTAATGAATTTTTAAAATTTTTATGCAAATTGGAGTCAATTCGGACATTGGGGTCAATTCGGACAGGGGGAGTATGGACGAAAAAATAACTTTTTTTACAACATACTTTTGCCTACAATTTGCCAGATGTGGATATTGTGTGTAATTGGGTTCATATGTGTCATTTACAGGTATATTTTTGAGCTGTTATGGTACTACCTGTTTAAGCAAGGACACCCAATGACTCGAACATATAAGAAAGGAACTGGTGGAGATCGAGGACCTTATCGTTGTGAAAAAGATATGGGGAAATTCCAGCAAGCCTGTGCAGATATTTCAAGTGGAAAATTAAGTGTAAGACAAGCTGCGGTTAAGTATGGATTTGCTAAAAGCACTCTGAATAATGCTGTCACGAGGAAGCATCCTAAAAAGCAAGGTGGACAAACTTCTCTTACCGCAGATGTTGAAGATATAATTGTTAAGCGTCTAAGAACTATTTCAGACTGGGGATTTCCATTTGATACTTTTGAGCTACGTATCTTCATTAAAACCTATCTAGACAGACGTGGCATAACAATTAGGAGGTTTAAAAACAATCTCCCAGGCTACGATTGGGCACGCAGTTTCCTGAAGCGTCACAAAAATGAAATTTCTCAACGCTTGTCAAAATGTAAAAGTGTCCCGAGCTTCAGTCACCCCTGAAATTATCAGCTCTACCTTCAAAAACCTCGAAAAGACAGTGAGGGATGTACCACCCGAGAATATAAGAAATTACGATGAAACTAACCTCTCGGATGACCCAGGGCGAAAGAAGGTAATTGTCCGTAGAGGATGTAAGTATCCCGAGAGGGTAATGAATTCAACCAAGGCATCCACATCAATTATGTTTGCATGCACTGCATCAGGAAATCTTTTACCCCCCTATGTAGTCTACAAGTCCAAACATCTGTACGACACCTGGACAGAAGGCGGTCCTCCAAATGCACGTTATAACAGGACTGACAGCGGCTGGTTTGATGGAACCACATTTGAAGATTGATTCTTCAAAATTATTATCCCCTACACAAAACGACTGATGGGAAAGAAAGTTATCATTGGAGACAATCTTGCCAGCCACATAAGTGTAGCTGTTGTCTCAGCCTGTGAGGAAAATAATATAGATTTTGTGCTTCTGCCCCCAAATTCAACAAATCTAACTCAACCTCTTGATGTCTCTGTGTTTAGACCAATGAAAGGCCACTGGAGAACCCTTCTAACTGAGTTTAAGGCAACCTCTTTAGGTAGAAAATATCCTTCACTCCCCAAAGCGGAGTTCCCAAAGCAGCTAGCAAGACTTATGGAAAGACTTCAAAAAAATATCAAGCAGAATATTTGGAGTGGATTTAGAAAGTGTGGAATTTTCCCTCTGAATGCAGAAGCAGTTTTATCTCGCGTCCCAGATGCCGGCAGAGATAGAAATGAACCACCAGAACAGTCAAATGGGTCTAGAAACACTACAGTTGGGCCTGCAGTTAACCCTCCAAGCCACCAGGATGATGCTGGTGACACCCCTTGCAGTAGTTCCACATCCAACATTTCAGCAGGGACAGCTCTTGACGAGTCTCTATTAAAACTCCTGTCCTCATTTAGATATGGCACATCCACTTCTACACCAACCCATGGCAAGAAAAGGAAGATAACTGTTGCTCCTGGAAAAAGTGTTAAAGCTAGAAGACTTACAGGGGGTGCTGATGTTGGATCTTAAAGTGACAGTAATAACAATTCAGATCCAAATGAACCTGCAACAATATCCGAGAATCTGCCATCAACTTCAAGAGCTCCCACTTCAGGAACAAGTGCTGGAAGACCTCAACAGAAGAGAAAAAAGACAGCAAAATCTAAGCAGCTTGTAAAACTTCTAGCGAAATCAACACAGAACATACCAACACAGTCATCACATATCCATGAGGAACATGAGCTAATAGAGAGAGAGCTAATAGCTGAATCAACAGTAACAGAAAATGAGATAACAGAAGTGGACAGTAAAGGGGACACGGAAAGTGAGAGACAGGGAGCCAGTGAAGCAAAAGAAGCGGCACCAGATGTAACAGAGATTGCAGGATCAGCAGATGAGGAAGAAGGTGACCGAAGAGAGGAAGAGGTCCGCAAACCAAACCTTCATGAGTGGGTTATAGTACAAGTGTGTGATGAGAGGAAGAAGAAGAAAAAATATTATATGGCAGTAATCATTGCCGTCTCCCTTACCCTTAAAGTTCGCTTTTTAAAGCATGTTTCTGGGACCACAAATGTCTTTGTAAATTCAAATGTTCCTGGTGATGACAATTGTGAAATAGATGATTCTGATATTGTGATGTATGTAGATGAACCAAAACTAGACAAGAGAGAACGAATGACATTTGATGTGAATGTCAAATGTTGGCCACAGTAGAATGAGATGAGTAAGAGTTAGGGAGATAGGGGTGATAGTGGTGGAAGGAAGTGTTTGATGAGAGAGAGAGAGAGAGAGAGAGAGAGAGAGAGAGAGAGAGAGAGGGTGGAAGGGATAAGAGAGGGAGTGAGAGGGTTCAAGGGAAGGATGGATTAGAGAGAGGATGGGTTTGAAGCTTTGATAAACATTCTTTGTTAATTTCCAGGAGAACATGAATTATGATTCTTTTTATGTGCTAATACCTGTGCTCAAGGCAGAGCTGGGTGAAAAACTTGTTAGCATTTTAGTTGTGATTTTGAAAGTGCCTAGATTAATTTACATAAGTTCCTCGTAATATGGGTCTTAAATTGCTGATATTAACATTAACTAATAAGTAAAATGTACCTTTATAATATGATAATATTGTTAAGTAAAACTTAAAACAAGCAAGAAAATGGTAAAGCCAAATAATCATGTTCTTAGTCAGAAATGATTGTTAAGTATATACAGGACTAAGGTTTGTAGCGAGATTTATATTATCTACAGGTGTTTTTTTTTATTTAAACCAAAGAAAAACTTAATGGCTATTGTGTTCATATATCATTAGAGTCATTAGGTTATTTTGTCAGGGAGTGACATTATTTTTGTACTGGAAGGAGACCACTTTTTTAAAAGCCCCAAAATGTCCGAAATGGCCCCACATGCGGCCGAGACTAAACTGGGACCCTAGGGTAGTCATCTGCATTCATTTTCTATTTATGTACGAATTTATACAGTGTGTCCGAATTCACCAAGGTTTGAGTACAAATTCGGACACCCATTACTATATTTGCTATAATTATATATGAAACATTTAAAATTTTTGACTGCTATGATTCGATACCCTAGTGGACCAGCCCCACATACAATACTTAAGATCTTGGATTGAACTAAAAACTTGATTACATGGTACAAAAAAACGAAAAAAACGTCCGAATTCACCCCAGTTTACGGTACAGTTTGTACACACTTGCACACAGGGGGTGATTTGCAGCTGTAGACGCATTTACAGGAGAGCACACCAAACATTCGCGGAAATTCCACATCCACACACACTTTATCTGAAGCAGAAAAAGTGCCTTACCAAACCAGTTCTTCCTGATAGTCTGTGACGGTATACATATTTTTCTGATTATTTGTGGGGTGGTACATAAATGTTTATGCAAAATCTGTTTCTCCACTGGTTTTAGCTATGTTCTACTGTGTCAACTAGTTTGATTTGTCGACTGTAATGGCAGAAGTGACTGTCCTAACCTAAGTGTTAACGAAACCTAACCTAATCTAGCTTAACTGTACCCAATAATTTAATTTAATCTAACCTAACCTAACCTACCTTAACTGTACCTAATAATTTAATTTAATCTAACCTAACCTAACCTACCTTAACTGTACCTAATAATTTAATTTAATCTAACCTAACCTAATCTAACTTAACTGTACCCAATAATTTAATTTAATCTAACCTAACCTAACGTACCTTAACTGTACCTAATAATTTAATTTAATCTAACCTAACCTAACCTACCTTAACTGTACCTAATAATTTAATTTAATCTGACCTAACCTAACCTACCTTAACTGTACCTAATAATTTAATTTAACCTAACCTAACCTCCAGTTGGAAAGCTGGGAAACAAAAACCACCTTTGAGTACGGAGAGTACGACAAACAATCGTAGATACGGCTTTAGGAAAGTGATGATAAAAACAGTGGGAACTTTTTCAGCAGGAAAAGGTAATTACCACCCTGAAAACAGTCATAATAATACAGAAAACAAACTGGAGGAATATGAATTGAATTGGTAAGGGCCTTCTACTGGTTCAAGTAAAGCGGAGGCTACGTTTAACTGGATAATTACTACACCACACAAAAATTGACAAGAGCTTAAAAAGTCTTTGAAAAGGAATGAAACATTAAAACCAAAATGATCCGAACAAGCATACAAGGTAATTCTTTAGCAAACAGGCAAGGCAACTCCACCTGTATTATAACAAACTCACAATCTCAAGGTAAGTAATTTTGGTACATATGCAACACAGATGGTTAACTGTTGAATTGTGACTGCATGAGGTGATTGGAAAAAGACAAAATACAGTATTCCTTACTTTGGGTAGTTAAGGAAGCAGCCAGGTCACCCACGGCAATGTTTACCGACGGTCTCTCCAACTGCCTGCACTGTTTACCAACCATCGTTCCAACTGGAAGCGTCAGTGGGTCCCGTGTCAAAGCGATGGCAAACTTGGTACATTTTTACAAATCGCCAATACACCCCCCAGGTTGTGCAGTATCTTTTTCTGGAGCTAACCTAACCTAACCTAACCTGCTGCAGCGGAATACTTACCTTAGAGTTATGTATCCCGCTATGCGTTTATGCTGGTAACATCCCTGAACCGCATATTGGCAACTTGTAAAATAATACTGCAAACTTAATAATTTAACCAAACTTAACCTAACCTAACCTCACCCCACTTACCTAAGTTACGTTTACCAGCCAGCTCTCAAATCTAAAAATGCACATCATGAATGTTAAATATGGCCGGCTACTGGCACACGGCGAAATATTTACACTTTCTAAAGCCTCACTTATAGCTTTTAGAGGCAGGTTTATAAAAATCAGTAGCTGCGGTAATCCAGGTATAATAAGTAACCTGTGAAACATTCAATAGAAAATATGGAATAGCCGCGCCCGTTTGGTAAAGAATTAATGGGATCTGTATACATTTTTAATTTAGCTTATCAGACATGGCTAACACAGTAACTTACTGGTGGTGTGTATCCTTGAATGACGCTGTGAACCCCTTCCACACGATCGCCCTGACGGGGAAATGATCAAGTACACCTGGTTTCGGGACAAGTCGCCGTCAAGTCAAGTCGCCGTCACAACAATAACAAGACAAGTCGCCGTCAGGACTTTTCGCCGTCAGGACGATTCCCCGTCATTTATGTACATACCAGTTTATTTAGCAAGTACACTAGTCTTGTAATTATAAGAGTTTTAAAAGTGATGGTGGTTTATTGTTTTTATAATAAATGTAAAATATGGCATCAAATAGTGGGCATTAACTGAAAAAATATAAATATACTGAAACGCGAATCAGGCGATGTACGATCTTTCAATTCATCGTTTAACATAGGGCTACATACGAGACATTGGCATTTATATAATTGCCTAATGACCTTAAGTGAACGATCGACATACTTTAGAGTTATACGAATAATCCTCATATTACGTCTATATAAATATGTAAGTTTGAGATTCTCAGTCTACTGTATGCAATAATTACAATAAGCTTCACAAGATGTCTCCGCTTGCGCAGATTAGAGCCTGAGCTTGGACCACCTGAAATATAATCAACGGCAGGGGGAAGGGTTGGAAATTATCTTCGTATCTGAACAGTTCGTTGACAAATTGAAAGAACACCGATGTGGGACTTATTAGTGTGTATTGACGTTTCGGCCTGTGGCTTCCTCAGAACACAATTGCTGAATATACACCACATTAATTTTCCTGTATATACTCGTATAGCAGAAGGCAGTGGACTTTTGAGAGGGGGGGGGTGAGGTATTGGCTGGGGGCGGTATTGGGGCAAATGGGGTAAGGAAGGTGAGGTCACAGGGGAAAGGGATTACAGATCACGGCACAAAGACGGAGGGAAAGGAAAGTGTTATGCTGAGTGTTTTGAGGTCGACTTCTCGTCCTAAAAACACTAGCGACTGAGCGGGGTCCTCTTTCCGGACCGGAAATAAGGCACCAACAAAGGAACAGGACATAAAAACCAGGCAGTATACCTTAACACATTTATTGCCTTAATTCTACACCGTTACAATATAACACAGAATGATATTTGAGATACAGGAGATAGGGACACAAAGTTAGCCTTCGACGCCACAAGGTACAGTCACACTTAATACACAATATAATGCATATACATTAATGCCTTGAACCATATATGTTGATACCCGTATTTCACTTTTAGGCAGAATATATGCTTAGTTGAAAACAAGGGGAATAAACAAGATTAAGAGTCCGTGGGGGAAATACTACTATAAACAAGACAGGGTGCGGATCGCGACACTTGACGCAGTCACTTAGTCTCGGCGGCACTGACACACAGGCTTTTGATTTAGCCGCGCACCCTAGTCTCCATTCACAGTCACGGAAAGTTCTTTTACTTGGGGACTCATACAATTACTCTAATGTTCATTCTCTGTTCTGCCGGGTACTGAGTTCTTTTAGACGAATAGTAACTGTCACTGGTTTTACACTGGTCTTCACTCGGTCACTGTTCACTGTTATTTCCCCTGGTTTGTTCTCGGCACAAGGGGCATCACTATTTAACTGTATCTCCTGGGTAATGTTCATTCCGTAGCATGGGCGTGAGAGGAGAACCCTAGGGGTACCCGGCCTGCAAAAGGCAATGCACTACCCGAGGGGGAGTCACTGCCTGGGTCCTCCTGGTCGGTGAGGTGCAGGGAGGCCGTCCGGCCTGTGGGCCTCGACCTGAGAGGTGGCCCTCGAATCGGAGCCTCGTTGGTGAGGTGCAGGGAGGCCCTCCTGTCTGGGGGCCTCGACCTGAGAGGTGGCCCTCGGGACTGGGGCCGAACAGCCGGAGGAGTTGGGCCTGTCGTCTCTGGCTCCGTGGGGTGAGGGAGCCTGGGTTGCCCTTGTCGGGAGCCTGTTGGTCAGGCCTCTGGGTCCTGGGACTGCGGGCGCCTATGGGGAGAGGCGCCGACAGGGTTGGGCTGCGGCACCATCTCTGTCGGGTGTCTGGCAGGAACAGAGATCTCCCAGGCGCAGGAGGTAGGTCCGGTATCGGGCCTTGCCACCACTCTGGCGACACCTCCGGGGCAACACTCCTGGATGGTGACGAAGGGCTCCCACAGGGGGAAGATGCAGGAGAAGGATTTACGGAGTCCGTGTCCTCTCCAGTACGTACTGAGGCCGGAGCCTCGGGTCGCCTTACCTTGGTACATACTGCGACTGTGGCCGTGAGCCTACCCGTCGTACAAGGAGCAACTGAAGGGCGTACAGTGGCTGCTCCTTCCCCGCCATGTACAGTGGCCGTCGGCGCGGTGTTCCTCCTGTAGTAGGGAAAAGCTGCACGTACTATAGCCAAGGGCCTCTCTACCCTGGTACGTACTTTGGCCGTAGCCTGGAACTGATCTTCCCATCGAGAAGCAACTGAAGGGCGTACAGTGGCCGCTCCTTCCCCGCCACGTACAGTGGCCATCGGCGCTGTGTTGCTCCCATAGGATAGAACAGCAGGAGAGGGATGCACAGGGGCAACTCTCCAGAGTGTACTAAGGTCGTATCTGAGGGTCTCTCTACCCTGGTACACTCTTTAGACCGTAACCTTGGGCCTCCTGCCCTTGAGGGTGTAACAATAGCAGTCAACACAGTGTTACCTGGGACAGAATCTTGTTCAGTCCCACCCCAATTCTGATGATGGTTGTCCCGCCCGCAAGGTCGTTGGCTTTCTCCGGTCACCTGGTGTTGGGGTAGTTGCGGGAAAAGGGACTCAGGACAGTAGTGTCCCAGTGACCCTCTTGACCTGGGTCACTAGCCCCACCGTTGTGTCCTCCTGGGGTGGTGGTGTGGTAGCGACCCGGTGGTGGGGTGGGGGGTGGCGAGGTGGGTGGTCCAACGGTGGGCATTTTACCACCCTCCGTGGTGGAAAATTCATGACCCCGTGACTGGAGGTGGTATGTCGTGGAGGTGGATGTCTGGTGGGCCGGGGTGAGGTGTTGTAGGAGGCAGGTCCAGTGGTAGGTGATGTTAGGCTCTTGATGGGGGTTGAGAGTGAGCCGGAGGGAGGATGGGTGGTCGGTCCGGCATAGGAGGTGGAGAAGTTTGGGGGGTCCCTCGAATTCTGACATGTGGGTGGTCATGGGGTAGCCAGTGTACTCTGGTGACTTTCATCTCGGGGAATGGTGCCTGGTGAGGAGATAGAAGCTGAATGCTGGAGAGTGATGGGAGATTGGTGCTTTTATGGGGGATGGGTCGGTGGGAGGAGTGTTGTACTTTGGGGAATTGGGACTTGGGAGGATTCCATCGTGCTTGATGGAGGGGGAGGGTTATGGGGGAGGTGTTTGGGGTAGGGGGGGTTTGTGGTGGTGGGTGGCGGGATGGGCGTGCGATGGGAGGTGGTGTTGGAGTGTATCTGGAGGGTGGGCGTGAAAGGTGTCCTGATCTGGTGGTGGTGGTAGTGAGTGTGGGTGTGGGTGGTGAGGGTGGTTGTGCACGTGGTGGTGGTGAGGGCTTGCGGCCATTAGGGGGGGAGGCGAGTGGGGATGCGGTGTGGCGCGTATAATGAGAATGGTAATGGGGGAGGGGAGGGGAGGTTGGACAGGTGGTGTCTGTGCGTGATGGGCTGGAGTGTGGTGTGTTGTGGGGGGTAGGGGGTGTACAGGTGGTAGGGGGGTGAGTGGTGAGCTGTGAGGAGGTGGTGGCGTTGGGCGGTGGTGGTGATGCAGGTGGTGGAGGCAGTGTGGTGTGGGAGGTGGTGGGTGGACAGGTGGTAGGGAGGTGAGTTGTGGGCTGTGAGGAGGTGGCGGTGTTGGGCGGTGGTGGTGATGTAGGCAGTGGGGGTGGTGTGTCGGGATCGGGTGTGTTGGGAGGTGGAGTGGCCGTCGGTGAGGTGGTGGGTGGGGGTGAGAAGGAGTAAGAGTAGGAGTCTGGGGGGTAATTCTCGGAAGGCTCGGTGTGGACAGGTGTGTGGGAAGAGGTGCGGGGCGCGCGGGTGCGGGGGTGGTCATTGTTGGGCAGGTGGAAGGGTCGCACGTGGTGATTTCAGTATGTGCGGTGTTGTCCTTGTTAGTCAATGATTACTTGGTAGGGTTAGGGACTCAAATTATTTTGAAGGGGCCATTGAACCGGGGTAAGGTCTTGGTGGGTGCGGGAAGGTGCGCTACGACGACGAACTGACCAGGTTTGTATGGGTTGGAGTGGTTGGTGCCAGGCACCAGGTCCTGTTGGGTGTGTAGGTGGTGGAGGCGGCGTTTGAGGTGGTGGAGAGGGTCGGTAGTGGAGGGCGGGGTGGGTGGGTGGAGGTGGTGGCAGAGGGGTAGGAGCGGGGTTTCCCCGAAAACTTCGCTCATGGGGTGTTATCCCATCTTCTCGTGGGCATGTATTCAGGCCCCATTGGACAATCTTGACATGGGCAGGCCAATCGTCGTTCCCTGTTTGCATAATGCGTGTGCAGACCTGATTCATGAGGGAGCGATGGCTCCTCTCGCAGATGCTGATACCTTGGGGCCAGTAGGGGGATGAGTGGGAGATATGATACCCGAATATATTCGCCAGTTCTTCCCAGACTTTGCCAGTGAATTCTGGGGCATTATCCGAGTGCAGTGCTTGGGGAATGCCAAAATACGGGAAGACGTGGCGAGTTAGGGCGTCGGCGACCGATACCGCACTGTGATCTTTGGCGGGGCATGCAATGATGAACTTTGAATACACATCCACAAATGTGATAATGTATTTGTACCCTGCTTTGGGTGTGAGGGGGCCGACGACGTCTAGGGAAAGCAATTGCCAAGGTTTCTGCGCTGTTAATTTTCCTGAAGGGCCGGGTGTGCGAGTGATGTCCTTCCCCAAAGCACAGGCGCGGTAGGACTGTATGATGTTCTTGGCAATGGTGGATGGGTTAGGGTTCCAGTACATGTCACTGAAGACTTGTAGGAGTTTCTTAGTCCCCAGGTGGATGCCATTATTGACGTGAAGGTGCAGCATAGTGTCATGGGCGGTGGTAGGGCTTAAGACGATGTGTCCGTTGGGATCGAACAGATGATCGCCGTGAGGGTGGAGTTTGGCGAATGTGCTCGGCAGGATCCAGGTAGGGCGTTGTTTATTGTGCCACATTTGGATAAGGTCTGGCTCTGTGGAAATTGCATTGATGGGTAGACGGGAAAGGGCGTCAGCGTTTGTGTGGAGCTTGCCTGGTCTGTATGAGATCTCGAAATCATACTCCTCGAGTGCTTCTCGCCATCGTATGAGTTGCACGTTGGTGGTGTTGGACTGGTGTAACCACTGTAGAGATTGGTAGTCAGTAATGACAATCACGTGGGTGCCTGAGATATATGAACGGAAGTAATTGACGGACCAGATGATTCCGTGGCACTCGCGTTTGGTGGCCGCGTAATTCCTTTCTGCAGGATTTAGGGTGCGGCTGGCACAGGCGATGATATGCTCGTGGCCGTTTTGCACTTGGGCAAGGACAGCCCCTATGGCGATGAGTGAGACGTCGGTATATAGACGGAATGGGAGGTTGTAATCTGGGAAAGCGACGACAGGAGCAGAGGTCAGCTTGGATTTGAGGGTGGTGAATGCGGTTTTCCTTGGTTCTGTCCATATGAATGGTTCGCCTTTCTTTGTCAGGTCGTGTAGGGGTTTGGCGATGTCTGCAAATCCTTTTACGAACCGCCTGTAATATGAGGTTAGGCCTAGGAAAGCTCTAGTTTCGTGTACGTCGCGAGGTAGGGGGATGTCGGCGATCGCACGTAGCTTGTCTGGGTCAGGGGAGATGCCTTCGGCGTTAATCAGGTGTCCAAGGAAAGACACTGATCTTTCTGCCAAAACACACTTTGTGGGGTTTAGTTTGAGCCCAGCCTGGCGTATGCGTTGGAAAACCTGTTTGAGGCGGTGGAGGTGGTCGGCCCAGGTGTGACTGAAGACGATGACGTCGTCTAGGTACGCCAAACAAGTCTCCCAGGTCAGCCCGCTCAGAACAGATTCCATCAGGCGGGAAAATGTGGCGGGGGTGTTGCAGAGTCCGAAGGGAAGGACGTTGAATTCGTAATGCTTCCCGTTCGATGTTGAGAAGGCGGTCTTGTGCTTGTCGTCTGGGTGAACGGGGACTTACCAATAGCCTGATTGCAGATCTAGGGTAGAGAACCAAGTCGATCCATGCAGGGAGTCCAGAGAGTCATCAATCCTGGGTAGGGGCGTAGCGTCTTTGATAATAACGTCGTTCACTCTGCAGTAATCGACTTAAAAGTGCATGGTTCCGTCTTTCTTTCACACGAGTGCAACAGGTGAGGACCATGGGCTAGTGGAGTTGGAGATGACATAGACATCAAACATATCCTGGACCTGTCGGTCTTCTTCTGCCCGCTGTTTCGGATTTTTCCTGCGTGATGATTGGCGAATGGGAGGTCCGGTCGTACGTATCTCGTGGCTGAGATAAGTAGTGTGTCCAAGGTCTGTTGGGCCGGAGGAGAATAGGTCCTGAAAATCCAGGAGGAGTTGTCGGAGGCTGTTGGTTTGGGAAGGGGATAGATGTTATGGTAAGTCGGGGAGAGTGGGATGATTAGGGGGTGGTGCTTGGCATGGTTCGACTTCTTCCGTGTCACCAGTCATGAGTCCTCGCGGTAGAGTTAGTGGTGTTGTGGCGAGGTTTGTGATACGGATCTCTTGGGCATGTGGGGGAAGGAAGCTGGGGGATACTAAACAGGACGAGAGTGGTCCGGTGGGTATGGATGGTGAAAAAAGAACGGAGGTACCTGAGGGTCTGTTCAGTTTCACCCAAGCTTCGTGGTGGGGTGGAATGGTGATTGTGGAAGCGATAGTGGCAGGAAAAGATGGGGACGGGTCCAGAAGACGTGGAGTCGTAGTGCCACAAATTTAGTATTCATGTATATGTTTAGAGGCACTGTAATTTCTAAGTTAGATAGGGTGTAATCTGAATACTAGTCTATAAGGCTCCTGTCCTAAGTAGTAGTTCATGTGTTAATGATCGATGTAGGGATAACTTTATTTTTATATGTATACATCTCTGTATCTATGCATAGGTAGGGTAACTGAAGTGTTGAGCTATGGGAGTAACGAATAACAGATGTGAGCAACGTCCCCCCCGTGCTTGTGCGTCGTTGCCGGGCGCCAAGTTTAAACCGTAAACAGAATAATAATGGATATGCAATTCTCTCCGTATCATTGTTGTGAAATGCTTACTAATGAAGCTGCTAGAATCCAAATATGTGAAATTAATAGTCAAAAAAAGGCCAAGATAACGTAATTTGTGAGGACCAAATAGTCCCGCTTTGCCTTAGCCATCACTAGATGGCATAAGCTACCCCAAACTCAAGGCGGGATGGCAGTAAATTCAGTATTTAAATGTAGTAAGGATTGAATCTCAAATTTTCCCCAATTCAATCAAAAGTCCTAACGTCATGTGTACTCTACTATATAAATAGTGAAGAGAATTAAACCTCACCATATCACAAAAACACAGTCTCATTTGATCTGGCAGTGGCGTCCCTATGTGCCCGACAAGCCACATTCGCTGCCCAGACGTGGTGGATAACAGACGTTGATTCAGGTGAGCTGTACACATTCCTCCTTTCTCCCCCCCTTGCTTGTTTGATCGTTACTTGTCGTGAACAGTATGAAGTAATGTTGTTAAAAGCTTAACGTAGAGATTCGCTATCCAGACGTTGTGGATAACAGACGTTGATTCAGTTCACAGACACTGTGACTTTGGGGCGTGCACGAGGCCATCATGTGATATTGCCCATAGACTTGTCGTACACACACACTTACACTACCCATGAATAGTTTTATAAACTGAATGTAGTAGAAATTGAATTATGAATCAATCAGGTGAACCTTTTTTTTATAGTCGATAAGGTACAGAATTTTGAAAGTTAATGTGATCATGTAACGGAAAGGCGAATTCAAACTCATCAACCGTTTTCTTTTCTCTTTTATTAATAGGTTAGGAATATTGGGAGTGTTGAAGTGAATTTAGTGGTTGTAAGAAAATGTGATATTTGAGTTGTTCCTCGAGGCTAAACAAGCCCGAGTGATTATGAATTATTAGTGATTATGAATTATTAGTGATTATGAATTATGAGTGATTATGAATTATTAGTGGTTATGAATTATTAGTGATTATGAATTATTAGTGATCATGAATTATTAGTGATTATGAATTATTAGTGGTTATGAATTATTAGTGAATTGTGTGATGAGTTTTGTAATGCTAGGTGTAAAAAGGCTCGACTTCTCGTTCCTAAAACACCTAACGTGGAGCGGGGTCCTCTTTCGAGACCGGAGCTTAGTGCAATAAAGAGAGGCAGGACACAAAAACTCTAGGCAATAACCTTTACACGTATATTACCATAATCAGACACAGGACAAATCAGCAGATATTACAACATAATATATAGCAATATAAAACCCTAATCTAGGACATGTGTATCTCGCAGGATACTTGCTTATCTGATATTAATGCCAACCAATCAAACTTAGTGTATTCAGGGTACAGTCAATATAGGCGCGCGCGGGAGGCGCGGGGAGTGAGTCTCACAAAGGGGGGGGAGAAAAGGGGGGGTGCGTGGTGACTTGTGACTGCTAGGACGGAGTTATGGTAATACTGGAGAGAGGCAAGGATTAACAATGAGGATTGCACGTTTTCCAATAGCAAAGGGACTTTGGTAATTGATTCTATTCTTGGTTTACACTTACACTAGATACTGGGACGAGGGAATGTCGTACAGGATTTACGGGTAGCGGGAGTGGGGGAATATCGCTAACACTTTCTCGTATTACTTCTTTAGAGCTCACAGCAGTAGGGGTGTATTACTACGGAGGAATTTCCAGGCGGCACAGTCTTACTAATTGTATATAAGGGACGTCACTCATAAATATAGTTCATCAGATCTTGGTTCGCACACTCGTCCTTTATTCTCTCACTGTGATCTTACTTGCCCCGATATTCACTATATTAAGTCACTGCACGATACTACACTAGGCAAAGTCAAACTTAACCTAAATCACTTGCACTGTTTCTGGGCAGCATCACACGTATTCATCGTGGGTGGAAGGGGCGGGAACACGCCGTTGGCAATCCTGCCGGGCTAGGGGCACCACCAAGGGGAGGCATGCCAAGAGGGCACGGGACAACTCGTAGGGGCGTCCTCTCGCGTCCTGGGCTACCCGTGGCTTCCGGGCTGGGCCCAGGGGTATGGCCCTCAGGACTGGGGCCGAATAGCTCCAGGAACCTCTAGTGTAAGTCTCGGCCAGAGGTGGTAGCCTTACGTCATCGTGGGGGAGTATGGAGATCGCACCCGGGTGTCCTGGGGAGGATCGGGAGAGACTGCGGACTGCGGTCTCCAGCGTCTAGGGGCGCCAACAGGGGAGGGCTGCGGCATCGGCTTACACTGGGGCCCGTCAGCTGCGTCTGTTCCAGAGCCAGGCGTAGGGAGCGGAGGCCAGGGGAGGCTGTAAGGCCTGTCTGCACCACTCTGGTATGGGAGGCCTGGGCTCTTGTCTCCTGCCGGGGTGACGTCTCGCTCCTTGCCTTCTTCCGTGCACCTTCGGAGTGATAGTGGGCCATCTCACAAGGGCGGGAGTGACAATAGGCCATCTCTACCAGGGCACCTTTGGAGCGACAATAGGCCGTCTCTACTGGGGCACCTTCGGAGCGACAATAGGCCATCTTACCAGGAGGGGAGCGACAATAGGCCGTCTTACCAGGAGGGGAGCGACAATAGGCCGTCTCACCAGGAGGGGAGCGACAATAGGCCGTCTCACCAGGAGGGGAGCGACAATAGGCCGTCTCTACCGGGACACTTTCGGAGCGACAATAGGCCGTCTCACAAGAAGGGGAGCGACAATAGGCCGTCTCTACCAGGACACTTTCGGAGCGACAATAGGCCGTCTCACGAGGAGGGGAGCAACAATAGGCCGTCTCTACCGGGACACTTTTGGAGCGACAATAGGCCGTCTCACGAGGAGGGGCGCCGTCTGGAGTGTCTAGAACAACTCCACCCCTAGCTGGTTCAACAATCCTACTCCGTGAAAGTAGTGTCCTTCTCCTACGACGGCGACGGCGTGGTGGCTGCGTGACATAGGGGTGCACGGCCCGGGCTGACATATGCCGTTGTTGCCGGTGGTTGTTCCGACTGGTGGCGGCTACCCCGTGGGGTTCGTGTGGGGGTGTTGGCACATTCCTGGGCATACTGGGCTGTATCTTTCTTGCCCCATTGTCGGGGACACTATGCTATTCTTCTGTTTCCATTTCGGGGGCACTGTTTTGTAAGTCACGCATTTTACCACTCTCTCCCTGTAAAAAGTCACGTCCTCGTGGCTGGAGGTGGAATGCTTGCGTGTTGTAGGTGGTGTACAAGGGCTAGACGTGTTGCAGCACGGTTTGCCAGGCGACGGTGTAGGGGTTTTCTTCCTGCTCCGGGTCGCAGGTGAGGAAGAGTGTGTAGGCGGTGGTGGTAGACTGGAGGAGGGTTAGCAGGTGGTGTGGCCCGCAGAGTCTGTGGTTCCTGCCAAGGGTAGGCGCCCATACGGCCCGCTTCACTCTCATCTTGCTTGGTGTGGCTGTCAGTGTGGTTGGAAGCTGAATGCTGGATACCGAGGGTAAGGGCCGGGTTTTGTGCCGTGGTAATGCGGCGTTGAGTCTCTGGGGAGTACAGGTAGAGGGGATTTGGGCCTGATGTAGCTTGATGGTGTGAAGTCGTGGGGAGGTGGGTGGTGTAGGAGTGTGTGTGTATCAGGCGGGCGGGCGTGAGAGGCGGCCTGAGTGGGTGGTGGTGGTCTTGAGGGTTGGGGTGGGAGGGGAAGTGGACGTATGGGGTGGGCGAGTTGTTTCGCTTGTTGTGGATGCGGTGGGGCGTGGTGTTGGTGGACTGGGTGTACGCATGGTGGTGGTGGGTTGTGGTGAGGGTGTGGTGGCGTGGGCGGAAGAGGTGGGAGTGGGCGTTGAGGGGGGGGGCAACAGAGGGAAGGGGTGAGGGTGAGTGAGGGGTGGTGGGGGAGGGGTCAGGTGAGGTGCTGGGGGTGGTGGCAGCCGGGGAGGCAGAGGTAGTAGGGGGGGTGGAGTGGGAGGGTGAGGAGGAAATGTAGCACTCATATGTGAATGTAGAGGGTGGTGCGGGGGCTGGAGGGGGCTGGGGGTGTGGGGCCAGGGCGGGGGAGGTGGGCGTGCGGAAAGGCCGCACGTGGCGGTTGTGGAGGATACGGGGAGTGCCGTGGTAGTGTATGACCACCTGGTATGGGTTGGGGACGCGGGTGATTGTGTGGGGTCCCGTGAAGCGGGGGGCGAGCTTGTGGGGAGTGGGGAGTTTGGCAATGATGACTGTGTCACCCGGGTTGAAGGGGTTGGAGGCTGTGTCAGGTCCAAGGTCCAGATTCTTTTGTAGGTGGTGTATCCGCCCTTTTAGTAGGTGTAGCAGGTCTGTAGTGGGAGCGGAAGCTGGCGGCTGCAGGTGGTGGCATAGGGGTAGTAGGAGGGGAGTTTCCCCAAAGATTCTCTCATGGGGGGAAACCCTGTCTTCTCGGGGTCATGAATTCATGCCCCACTGGACAATTTTCACATGCGCCGGCCAGTCGTCGTTCTTTGTAGCCTCAATTCGGGTGCGTAGCTGATTGATAAGGGTACGATGGCTACGTTCACATATGGCGTTCCCTTGAGGCCAGTATGGTGAGGAGTGGGAGATCTTATATCCGAAAATTCTGGCTAGCTCCTCCTAGACTTTTCCGGAGAACTCGGGAGCATTATCGGAATGGATGGCTTGTGGGATCCCAAAGTAAGGGAACACGTGTCGGAGAAGGGCATCGGCAACAGCGACGGCATGATGTTCCTTAGCCGGGCAGGCTACTACGAATTTTGAATACGTGTCTGCAAAAGTGATCAGGTAATTATATCCAGATTTGGGGGGAAGAGGGCCTACTACGTCGATCGCCAGGAGTTGCCAGGGCTTGTGGGCGGTGATATGGCCCGATGGTCTGGCGGTCCGGGTGATATCTTGGCCAAGCGCGCAGGTGCGGCAAGTCTGGATAATTTCCCTGGCGAGGGTGGAGGGATTTGGGGCCTAGTAAATGTTGTTGAACACCTGTAATATTTTTTGGTGCCCAAGTGGATGCCGTTGTGGGCATGGAGGTGGCGCAGGGTGTCACGTGCCACATTGGGGGTCAAGAGGATATACCCAGACGGGGTTAGGAGGTGGTCACCCTGTCGGCATAGCTTAGGGAATAGGTGGGCAGGGATCGAGGGGGGTCGTTCCTTGTGGTGCCAGAGTTGTAGGAGGTCCGGGTCTGGCTGTACTGCGTGGATGGGGAGGCGGGAGAGGGCATCTGCATTGGTGTGGAGCTCTCCGGGCCTGAATGAAATTTCGTACTGAAACTCCTCTAGGGTGTCGCGCCACCTGATGTGTTGGGCGTTATGGGAGTCCGACTGGCGTAACCACTGGAGTGATTGGTGGTCAGTGATCATCGTGACTTGGGTCCCGGAAAGATAAGCCCTAAAATATTGGAGGGCCCAGATTATGCTGAGGCATTCTCGCTTGGTGGCGGCATAATTCTTTTCAGCCGGATTCAGAGTGTGACTGGCGCAGGCAATGATGTGTTCTCTGCCGGCCTGTACCTGGGCTAGGACGGCGCCTATCGCGGTAAGGGACACATTGGTGTAGAGGCGAAAAGGGAGGGCATAGTTGGGGAAGGCTACGATGGGGGCAGAGACGAGCTTGTCTTTTAGCTGTTGAAAATCAGCTCGCCAGTCCTCGGTCCAGAGAAAAGGTTCCCCTTTCTGTGTCAAATCGTGAAGAGGCTTGGCAATCTGCGCGAATCCCTTCACGAAGCGACGGTAATAGGATGTGAGTCCCATGAAGGCGCAGAAGCCGTGGACATCCTGCGATGGCGGTATGTCCGCTATGGCATGGAGCTTGTCGGGATCTGGGGAAATTCCTGCTTGGGAAATAGTATGTCCCAGGAACGAGACGGTTCTAGCGGCTAGGACACATTTAGAAGGATGTAGCTTGAGGCCTGCCTGGCGAATTCTGGTGAAAACTCGACAGAGGTGCTGCAAGTGGTCGGCCCAGGTCTGGCTAAAAACAATGATGTTGTCAAGATAAGCTAAACATATTTCCCAAGCGAGGCTCCTCAAGACAGATTCCATTTGTCTGGAGAAAGTGGCAGGGGCGTTGCAGAGGCCGAATGGCAGAACATTAAATTCGTAATGTTTGCCATTACTGGTGGAAAAGGCCGTCTTGCCTCGATGGTCCGGATGGATGGGGACCTGCCAGTATCCAGACTGGAGGTCGAGGGTAGAAAACCAAGACGCCCCATAGAGGGAGTCTAGAGAATCATCAATGCGGGGGAGGGGGGTGGCATCTTTAATGGTGACATCATTCACGCGGCGGTAGTCGATGCAAAATCGCATCGTGCCGTCTTTGTTTTTTATTAGAACGATGGGGGAGGACCATGGGCTGGTGGAGGGGGAAATAACACCTGCCTCTACCATTTCGCGCACCTGGCGGTCCTCCTCTTCTTTCTGTCGGGGATTCTTACATCAGGATGGTTGTCGTATAGGTGGGCCGGTCGTATGAATTTCATGCAACAGGTACATGGTATGCCCTATATCTGCTGGTCCTGTCGCAAACACATCCTGGAAATCGAGGAGGAGGCAGCGTAGGGTGTCTGACTGCTGGTCGGAGAGGTGGTCGGGGATGGGGGGTAGAGGGGTGGGGAGGTGGGAGGAGGATGGGGCACAGTGCTCGGCTTCCTCCATCTCTCCGACGATAAGCCCCTTGGGGAGGGTGAGAGGGGACGGGGTGAGATTGGCGATGCGGATGGCAGCGTGGTGGGGTGGGAGGAAGGTGGAAGACACAAGGCAGGCAGAAAGGGCTCCAGAGGGGAGGAGGAGGAAGAACAAAATGGAGGGACCTGAGGGCCTGTTAAGGGGCACCCAAGCCTCATGGTGGGAGGGGATGGTAACAGTGGCAGAGACGGTGGTGGGGAAAGAAGGAGCAGGAGTGGGGTGAAAAGGCACGGGAGGGGGAGGAGAGGAGGGCGGGGGAAGGGGGCGAATCCTCTGGCTGGGGCCGCGGCGTGCATGTGCAAACGGCCGGGGTGGAACGGGGTGGGGGTCGGAACTGAAGTTGTCGGTGGCGACAGTCGATCGTAGCTCCGAGTTTTTGGAGCAAGTCCAGTCCTAAATACTCGTCATAACTCCGGCAGGAGGAATAAAAAATGATGAATGGATGTTGGGTGGACACCGGCTGGTGGGTGTCGATCCGTAGGGCCCGAGTTTCCCCATGGATGGGCTGGGGGCCATCCCCCGCGTCCACAAGGTGAGTGGTAGTAGGGCGGAGCGGGCCAAACCACGATCTGTAGCGGGAGAAATAGTGGCTGTAAAGGCAGGACCTGGCCACTCCCGTATTGACTAGCAGTCTGGCCTTCACGCCGTTTATTTTCATCTTGTGGTATACTGGGGGGCGATACTTAGGGGTAATGGCCCCCGCCACTGTGGGTTGGTGCGGGGTCGGGCCTAATAATCCAGCTGGCTAGGGCTTTCATTCTCCTGTTCCTGCTCCAGTTCTCCTGAATGGGGCTCGTCCATGGGCATCAGCTCGTCCCCTGGGGCCTCGCCTTCTAAGGCAGACACTTTACGTGAACCTGGGGCTGTGATTCTGAGGCGAGCAACTTTAAGCTGGTCCCGTATGTCATGAAAGGGGCAGCGGGAGTTGCAGGCTGTGAATTCCCACGGGTTGACAAGAATTAGGTTCGGGTTTTCTCGCAGGGCGGGGCGCCGACGGGAGGGGTGTGCCCTGGGCGGGCTAGGCGCTGGGGTCGGGCTGGTGTGAGGCAGAGGTGGACGTGGTGTGGCTGGGGGAGCCGGGGGTCGGGTGGGGAATTTCTTAACAACATTGATATGCTGTGGAGAAGGGCAGGCGATCAGGAGGCGCCGTATCAGCTGTATATCTCTATCCAGGTCTCCTGTTGGGTCATGGATAGTGAAGTGTTGCTTAACAACACTCGGGAGCACTCTGAGCAGAGTGTTAAATGTATGCTGATCCCGGGTTTCCTCATCTGCCTCCGGGTAGGCAGCAGTAACCAGGCATCTTGCCTGTACCAGGGTATTATCTAAATCCCCGTCGAATGAAAAACTATCCAATTGGGATAGAGCCACCACTTTCCCTAATGATGGGGTGATGGCTTGTACAGTGAACTTTGTAAAATTCTGCCAGGTGAGTTCTGAGACGATTTTCGGTGCTATGTTCGCCGCCGCTTTACCCAATAGTGTTAGTGTGACTGCAATTTTCTGTTGGTCATTTTCAAAGCCAATATCCAGTAAGGGTTTAATTATTGCCAGATATGTGTATATATCATACTGGTCGGGGTCAAATTTGGGTAACTGAACGTGCGGTTTAGTTGCCATTTTGCCAAATATTCCTGATTACCTCTCTTTTATGCCCGGGTCAAGAACCACCGCTGGCCACCAGTGTAATGCTAGGTGTAAATAGGCTCGACTTCTCGTTCCTAAAACACCTAACGTGGAGCGGGGTCCTCTTTCGAGACCGGAGCTTAGTGTAATAAAGAGAGGCAGGACACAAAAACTCTAGGCAATAACCTTTACACGTATATTACCACAATCAGACACAGGACAAATCAGCAGATATTACACCATAATATATAGCAATATAAAACCCTAATCTAGGACATGTGTATCTCGCAGGATACTTGCTTATCTGATATTAATGCCAACCAATCAAACTTAGAGTATTCAGGGTACAGTGAATATAGGTACGCGCAGGAGGCGCGGGGAGTGAGTCTCACAAAAGGGGGGGAGAAAAGGGGGGGTGCGCGGAATGACTTGTGACGGCTAGGAGGGAGTTATGGTAATACTGGAGAGAGGCAAGGATTAACAATGAGGATTGCACGTTTTCCAATAGCAAAGGAACTTTGGTAATTGATTCTATTCTTGGTTTACACTTACACTAGATACTGGGACGAGGGAATGTCGTACAGGATTTACGGGTAGCGGGAGTGGGGGAATATCACTAACACTTTCTCGTATTACTTCTTTAGAGCTCACAGCAGTAGGGGTGTATTACTACGGAGGAATTTCCAGGCGGCACAGTCTTACTAATTGTATATAAGGGACGTCACTCATAAATATAGTTCATCAGATCTTGGTTCGCACACTCGTCCTTTATTCTCTCACTGTGATCTTACTTACCCGATATTCACTATATTAAGTCACAGCACGATACTACACTAGGCAAAGTCACACTTAACCTAAATCACTTGCACTGTTTCTGGGCAGCATCACATGTATTCATCGTGGGGGGCAGGGGCGGGAACACGCCGTCGGCAATCCTGCCGGGCTAGGGGCACCACCAAGGGAAGGCGTGCCAAGAGGGCACGGGACTACTCGTAGGGGCGTCCTCTCGCGTCCTGGGCTACCCGTGGCTTCCGGGCTGGGCCCAGGGGTATGGCCCTCGGGACTGGGGCCAAATAGCTCCAGGAACCTCTGGTGTAAGTCTCAGCCGGAGGTGGGAGCCTTACGTCGTCATGGGGGAATATGGAGATCGCACCCGGGTGTCCTGGGGAGGATCGGGAGAGACTGCGGACTGCGGTCTGCAGCATCTAGGGGCGCCGACATGGGAGGGCTGCGGCATCGGCTTACGCTGGGGCCCGTCAGGTGCATCTGTTCCAGAGCCAGGTGTAGGGAGCGGAGGCCAGGGGAGGCTGTGAGGCCTGTCTGGGCCACTCTGGTATGGGAGGCCTGGGCTCTTGTCTCCTGCCGGGGTGACGTCTCGCTCCTTGCCTCCTTCCGTGCACCTTCGGAGCGACAGTGGGCCGTCTCACAAGGGCGGGAGCGACAATAGGCCGTCTCTACCAGGGCACCTTTGGAGCGACAATAGGCCGTCTCACGAGGAGGGGAGCGACAATAGGCCGTCTCACGAGGAGGGGAGCGACAATAGGCCATCTCTACCAGGACACTTTCGGAGCGACAATAGGCCGCCTCACAAGGGCGGGAGCGACAATAGGCCGTCTCACGAGGAGGGGAGCGACAATATGCTGTCTCTACCGGGGCACCTTCAGAGCGACAATAGGCCGTCTCACGAGGAGGGAGCGACAATAGGCCGTCTCTACCGGGACACTTTTGGAGCGACAATAGGCCGTCTCACGAGGAGGGGCGCCGTCTGGAGTGTCTAGAACAACTCCACCCCTAGCTGGTTCAACAATCCTACTCCGTGAAAGTAGAGTCCTTCTCCTACGATGGCGACGGCGTGGTTGGCTACGTGACATAGAGGCGCACGGCCCGGGCTGACATATGCCGTTGTTGCCGGGGGTTGTTCCGACTGGTGGCGGCTACCCCGTGGGGTCCGTGTGGGGGTGTCGGCACGTTCCCGGGCATACTGGGCTGTATCTTGCTTGCCCCGTTGTCGGGGGCACTATGGTATCTTCTGTTTCCATTTCAGGGGCACTGTTTTGTAAGTCACGCATTTTAAGTTTATACTGCCCCGACGAAATAGAACAAGAGTGATTATTTTTGGTTCGAGGCTATGCTAGCCCGAAAAGACAATTCATGCCAATAAATGTCCCAGTCTTGAGGCTATTGACGAGCCCAAGAATAACCGATAATAAAGAATGTGGTATGATGACCTCAGAAGTCACTGTTGAATATTCAAATTGTTTCGCTTGGTAACAGTACTGTATGACTTTCGCCCAAACTATGGCTTAATTTACAACCCTTTTACATATAATTAAAGGTCATGTAATTTAAAAATGTCTGTTCATTAACAAGTATAAAATTATTAAAGTAGAGTAAAGTATATGTAATTTTGATACCAAACCAAGGGAATTATGTCCTCTCACGCATAACTCACTCCCCTTCCAGTTCAAGATTCCTCCGTTTGGGAACGACTAACACACGTGGTACTGACTTATTCTCGACTCGGCCAAAACCACAAACGCTACCAAAAAAATATTCGTTAAGCAATTAACCTTTATCATTCAAAGTCGAAGTACTTCCCCCCTTTGTTTTTCCTAAGGTGAATACTTTATCAGTCATTCAGGGGAGACTAAGTTGAGTACCATTTGTATTATCAACGAGTAAGTTAAACAGAACCAGCAACGGTGGGAAATCCAATTTCTCACCGTTACACTGACAACAACGGTGGGATATATATATATATATATATATATATATATATGTCCGACCATTACAGAGTGGGGGGTTGGGATGGGGGAGGATGAGGTGAGGCGTTGAGTGAGGTTGGGGTGGGGTTACATGTACAGGTGGGTTGGGGCAGGTGAATGTCCGGGGAGTGTGTGTGTCTGGGTGGTGTGGGGGAGGTGGTGTTGTTCTTCTTTTTTCTTCTAGATTTTTTTTTCTTGTTGATTGATGCTTGGTTGGGGCGGGCTGGACTGAAGTGGAGGCGACGCTGATGACAATCGATGGTCGCGTGGAGTTTTTGGAGGAGGTCCAGCCCAAGGTATCCATCATATTGATTGCATGTGGAATCAAATATGATGAATGGGTGGTTGGTGGATACTCGTTGGTGAGTGCTGGTTTGAAGGGCCTGGGTTTCTCCACGGATGGGTAGGGGGCCATCCCCCGCGTCTACGAGGTTGGCTGAGGTGGGGAGAAGAGGGCCGAAAGCAGAGGTGTGGCGGGAGTAGAAGTGGAAGTAGAGGCATGACCTGGCTGCTTCCGTGTCCACCAGTAGTCTTGCCTTGACCCCGTTCAGCCAAATCTTGTTGTAGACTGGGGGTCTGTAGCCGTGTGAGGTGGCCCCCGCCACCGTGAGGAGGTGCGGGGGTGGGCCTAAAAATCCATCTGCTGAGGTTGGGAGTGGTTGTCGAGTTCCTCGTCGTCCGGTCCTGGGTAGGCTAGTAGCGGTGCGTCGTCTTCTGGGGCATCGTCGTCCAAGGAGGAGACCTTCTTACGCCCTTGGTGAAAGTTCCTGCACCTGCTTGCCTTGAGCTGCTCTCTTATGTCGTGCAGGGGGCAGGTGCGACTGCAGGCCGTAAACTCCCAAAGATTTATGGTGATGAAGTTGCCTTGATCCCTGGGGTTGGGGCGTTTCTTCTGCGGGTAAGCCCTTGGCACAGTAGGAGGCGGCTCTGTGGGTGACTAGTGAGGCAGTGGTTTTGGTTTTGGTGGGGGTTCTGGTTTGTGGGGAATCTTGTCACCGCGTGAAGAGATTGTGGTATGGAACGGGCGGCGGGGAGACGTCGGACGAGTTGCAGGTCCTGGTCCATGTTCCCAGAGGGATCATAGATGGAAAAATGCTCCCTGACAGTGCTAGGGAGAATCCTCAGCAGGGCATTGTGTGTATATCCCGAGTATTTGTGGTGGCCTCAGGATAAGCGTCGCTGACGAGGCACTGAGCCTGGACGAATGTGTCGTCTAGGTTACTGTCGTAGGTGAGGGCGTCGAGTTGAGAGAGAGCGACAACTCTGCCTATGGAAGGCATGAAAGCCTGTCTCACAATTTGTGAGAATTGGTCCCATGTCAGTTCTGGGACGATTTTTGGTGCGACAGTGGCGATTATTTTACCCAGGTTAGGCAATGTGACTGCAATCTTTTCTTTGTCCGAGTCGAACCCTATGTCTAAGAGGAGTTTGACCATATCTAAATACACCTCAATGTCACATTGGTCCGGGTTCAATTTCGGCAATTGAATGTGCGGTTTGGCTGCCATTGTGCAAGTTTCCTTTTATCGTTCCTTCGTGCTTTATTCGGATCCAGAACCACTGCTTGCCACCAGTGTTATGCTGAGTGTTTTGAGGTCGACTTCTCGTCCTAAAAACACTAGCGACTGAGCGGGGTCCTCTTTCTGGACCGGAAGTAAAGCACCCACAAAGGAACAGGACATAAAAACCAGGCAGTATACCTTAACACATCTATTGCCTTAATTCTACACCGTTACAATATAACACAGAGTGATATTTGAGATACAGGAGACAGGGACACAGAGTTAGCCTTCGACACCACAAGGTACAGTCACACTTAATACACAGTATAATGCATTATACATTAATGTCCTGAATATATATGTTGATACTCATATTTCACTTTTAGGCAGAATATATACTTAGTTGAAAACAAGGGGAATAAACAAGATTAAGAGTCCGTGGGGGAAATACTACTATAAATATGACAGGGTGCGGATCGCGACACTTGACACAGTCACTTAGTCTTGGTGGCACTTACACACAGGCTTTTGATTTACCCGCGCACCCTAGTCTCCATTCACAGTCACGGAAAGTTCTTTTACTTGGGGACTCATACAATTACTCTAATGTTCATTCTCTGTTCTGCCGGGTACTGAGTTCTTTTAGACGAATAGTAACTGTCACTGGTTTTACACTGGTCTTCACTCGGTCACTGTTCACTGTTATTTCCCCTGGTTTGTTCTCGGCACAAGGGGCGTCACTATTTACCTGTATCTCCTGGGTAATGTTCACTCCGTAGCATGGGCGTGAGAGGAGAACCCTAGGGGGACCTGGCCTGCAAAGGGCAATGCACTACCCGCAGGGGAGACACTGCCTGGGTCCTGCTTGTCGGTGAGGTGCAGGGAGGCCCTCCGGCCTGGGGGCCTCGACCTGAGAGGTGGCCCTCGAATCGGGGCCTCATTGGTGGGGTGCAGGGAGACCCTCCTGTCTGGGGGCCTCGACCTGAGAGGTGGCCCTCGGGACTGGGGCCGAAGAGCCGGAGGAGTTGGGCCTGTCGTCTCTGGCTCCGTGGGGTGAGGGAGCCTGGGTTGCCCTTGTCGGGAGCCTGTTGGTCAGGCCTCTGGGTCCTGGGACTGCGGGTGCCTATGGGGAGAGGCGCCGACAGGGCTGGGGTGCGGCACCGTCTCCGTCGGGTGTCTGGCAGGAACAGAGATCTCCCAGGCGTCGGAGGTAGGTCCGGTATCAGGCCTTGCCACCACTCTGGCGACACCTCCGGGGCAACACTCCCGGATGGTGATGAAGGGCTCCCACAGGGGGAAGAGGCAGGAGAAGGATTCACGGAGTCCGTGTCCTCTCCGGTACGTACTGAGGCCGGAGCCTCGGGTCGCCTTACCCTGGTACGTACTGCAACTGTGGCCGTGAGCCTACCCATCGTACAAGGAGCAACTGAAGGGCATACAGTGGCCACTCCTTCCCCACCACGTACAGTGGCCGTCGGCGCGGTGTTCCTCCCATAGTAGGGAAAAGCTGCACGTACTATAGCCAAGGGAGTCTCTACCCTGGTACGTACTTTGGCCGTAGCTGGGAGCTGATCTTCCCGTCAAGAAGCAACTGAAGGGCGTACAGTGGCCGCTCCTTCCCCGCCACGTACAGTGGCCGTCGGCGCGGTGTTGCTCCCGTAGGATAGACCAGCAGGAGAGGGATGCACAGGGGCAACTCTCTCTCCAGAGTGTACTAAGGCTGTAGCCGAGGGTCTCTCTACCCTGGTACACTCTTTAGGCCGTAGCCTTGGGCCTCCTGCCCTTGAGGGTATAACAATAGCCATCAGCACGGTGTTACCTGGGACTGAATCTTGTTCAGTCCCACCCCAATTCTGATGGTGGTTGTCCCGCCCGCAAGGTCGTTGGCTTTCTCCGGTCACCTGGTGTTGGGGTAGTTGCGGGGAAAAGGGACTCAGGACAGTAGTGTCCCGGTGACCCTCTTGACCTGGGTCACTAGCCCCACCGTTGTGTCCTCCTGGGGTGGTGGTGTGGTAGCGGCCCGGTGGTGGGGTGGGGGGTGGCGAGGTGGGTGGTCCGGCGGCGGGCATTTTAGAAAGAAACAAGGGACAGGTGAAATGGGGAGTCCTTCAGGAGTGGGAAGGAATGTTGGGTAAGGAAATAGAGATCACAGGGGGAAAGGGATTGCCAATCCCAGCACAGGTGTGTTCTTACCTAATTGTTCTTACCTAATTGTATCTTTACAGGAATGAGTCAAGCTCGTACTGTCCCGTGTCTTAAACCATATTTATCGTACATATCCTTAAATTTGTGAATTGTTTTGGCACACACTATTTCATTAGGTAGTGCATTCCATTGACCAATTGCTCTGTTTGGGAAACTGAATTTCCTTACGTCTTTATCACCTCTTTTCTTATGCAGTTTTTTGCAGTGTCCTCTTGCTGATGCTTCTCCATATCTTAAGTAATCATTTATGTCTATTTTCTCCTTTCCTGATATGCACTTATATAGCATTATCATGTCACCTCTTTTCCTTCTCTCCTGTAATGTTGGTAGATTCAGTTTATTTAGTCTTTCTTCATAGCTCAGGTCCCTTAAGCTTGGTATCCATCTTGGTATTCAATCTTGTCTATATGCTTTTTGAGATGAGGACTCCAGACTACTGATGCATATTCCAGGGTTGGTCTAATGAATGATGTTATTATCCTTCTTAGCATGTCTTCATTTATGTATGTGAATGCTATTCTCATATTTGCAAGCAGTGTATACACGTTCTGTACCTTCTCGCTGATGTGGTCAGCCGGAGATAATGTGTTATTGATAATCACACCTAGGTCTTTCTCTCTTTCTGATGTGTATAGGGTTTTATTTCCTAACTTATAATCCCAATCAGGTCTTTTTCCACTTTCACCAAACTTGATTACATGACACTTGACCACATTGAATTCCATTTGCCATGTACTACTCCATTTATGAAGTTTATTTAATTCTTCTTGTAGCTCTTTACAAGAGTCTGTGTTAGTAATTCTCCTTTGTATTTTTGCATCATCTGCAAACATATTCAGATAGCTCTCATTTCCAGTGTTACTGTTTATATCATTTATATACACTAAAAACATGATTGGTGCCAGCACTGAACCCTGTGGTACTCCACTAGTCACTTCTTTCCATGATGAGTAGTTTCCTTTTAGTACTGTCCTCATTTCTCTTTTTATGAGAAAGTCTTGCATCCAACAAAACAGTTTGCCTCGAATTCCTCCTTGATGGTACAGTTTCCATAAAAGTCTTTGGTGTGGTACTGTGTCAAAAGCTTTCTTGAAATCTAAATAGATACTGTTCACCCATCCTTCCCTTTCCTGTATTGTTTGTTACTCTGTCATAGTAGCTCAACAGATTAGTAACACATGATTTTCCCTTTCTGAAACCAAACTGTCTTTCTGTTATCATACTGTTTTCTTCTAGATGATTTACCCAAGCTTTTCTTATAAGCTTTTCTAATACCTTGCTTACAACACTGGTCAGTGATACTGGTCGGTAGTTGAGTGGATTTTGTCTATTTCCTTTCTTGAATAAGGGGACAATATTTGCATTTTTCCAAATATAAGGTAGTTTCCCTTGACTCAAGGATTTCTTGAAAATTAAAAATAATGGTTTACTTAACTCCTTTGCACATTCTCGTAATACCCAACATGAAATTTCATCAGGACCACTTGCTTTTCCTCTGTCTAATCTACTTAACTCCTCCTGTATTACTTTTTCTGCTATTTGTATGTCTGGTAGTATGTGTGGACATGCGTGTTCCACATAGTCCCTCTCAAAATTTTTTTATTCTGTAAAAACTAATTGGAAATTCTTATTTAGTGCTTCACAAATATGTTTCTCTTGTGTATAAGTGATTCCCTAGTCCGTAATGGATTGTATTATATCTTTTACTTTGGTTTTGCTTCTGATATAGCTGTAAAACAGCTTTGGTTGATCACTGCTTTTTTTATTATATCCTCCTCAAACTGTTTTTGGGCTTCCCTCCTTATTCTTGTATAATCGTTTCTTGCCTGTTTGTAATTATTATACGCCCTTTCACTATTGTGTCTTCTGTATCTATTCCACAACAAATCTCTTCTTTCTTTTGATTTTTTACATTCTGTATTGAACCATTTCTGTATTTTCTTATCTGCTTCTTTGTGCTGTGGGATGTACTTCTGGACTCCTATTTCATAAAATTCACAGAATTTTTTTATATACAGCATTTAAATCTTGTCCTCTAAGCTCATTTTCCCAATCAACTTCTAAGAAGTACTTCTTTAGGTCTTGATAATTTCCCTTTTTGTAGTTTAGGCTCTTTTTGTAACTGTCATTGCTGTTTACTATGTCATATGCTATCCTGAAGTTATAATTTAGTACTGCATGATCGCTTTTGCCGAATGGAGGGTGATATATTAAACTGTCAATATCATTTTCTTGCCTACTAAATATTAGATCTAGCACTGACAGTACATCAAGTCCTCTTTTTCTGGTGGTTTCCTTCACATGTTGCTTTAGGAAAAACTCTTGTACGAGATCCAGGAGCTTTTGGTCCCAACAGCTTTCTTGGCTAATTATATCTAGAGTATTCCAATTTATATTTGTATTGAAATCTCCAGTTAGTATAATTCTTTCCGATTTCTCTTCCATTTTATGTAGTAATGATCTTAAACTCTGAATTGTACTCTCTGCCAGGTCTTCATATTCGTCTCTTTCCCATGTGTTTGATCTGGGTGGCATGTACAAATTGGCTACAATTACTTTACCTTCAGATGTGTTGATCTCTACTGCAATCAGTTCTACTTGTGATGGTACATCTAGTTTTATTTCATTGACTTTTAGATTTTTCTTAGTTAATATTATAATTCCTACTCCTTTTTTAAAATTTCTGTCTCTTCTCCATATATTGTATTTCTCTAAGTTTACTATGTGTGTGTGTGTGTGTGTGTGTGTGTGTGTGAGAGAGAGAGAGAGAGAGAGAGAGAGAGAGAGAATTTGTATCTAAATGTGTTTGTGTGTGTGTGTGTCTGTGTGTGTGTGTGAGAGAGAGAGAGAGAGTGAGATTTGTATCTAAATGTGTGTGTGTGTGTGTGTGTGTGTGTGTGTGTGTGTGTGTGTGTGAGAGAGAGAGAGAGAGAGAGAGTGAGATTTGTATCTAAATGTGTGTGTGTGTGTGTGTGTGTGTGTGTGTGTGTGTGTGTGTGTGTGTGAGAGAGAGAGAGAGAGAGAGAGAGTGAGATTTGTATCTAAATGTGTGTGTGTGTGTGTGTGTGTGTGTGTGTGTGTGTGTGTTTGAAAGAGAGAGAGAGAGAGAGAGAGAGAGAGAGAGAGAGAGAGAGAGAATTTGTATCTGGATGTGTGTGTGTGTAAGAGAGAGAAAGAGAGAGAGAGAGAGAGAATTTGTATCTGGATGTGGGTGTGTGTGTGTGTGTGTTCTTACCTAATTTTCTTACCTAATTGTATCTTTACAGGAATGAGTCAAGCTCGTACTGTCCCGTGTCTTAAACCATATTTATCGTACATATCCTTAAATTTGTGAATTGTTTTGGCACACACTATTTCATTCGGTAGTGCATTCCATAGATCAATTGCTCTGTTTGGGAAACTGAATTTCCTTACGTCTTTATCACCTCTTTTCTTATGCAGTTTTTTGCAGTGTCCTCTTGCTGATGCTTCTCCATATCTTAAGTAATTATTTATGTCTATTTTCTCCTTTCCTGATATGCACTTATATAGCATTATCATGTCACCTCTTTTCCTTCTCTCCTGTAGTGTTGGTAGATTCAGTTTATTTAGTCTTTCTTCGTAGCTTAGGTCCCTTAAGCTTGGTATCCATCTTGTAGCGGCCCTTTGAACTTTTTCAATCTTGTCTATATGCTTTTTGAGATGAGGACTCCAGACTACTGATGCATATTCCAGGGTTGGTCTAATGAATGATGTTATTATCCTTCTTAGCATGTCTTCATTTATGTATGTGAATGCTATTCTCATATTTGCAAGCAGTGTATACATGTTCCGTACCTTCTCGCTGATGTGGTCAGCCGGAGATAGTCTGTTATTGATAATAACACCCAGGTCTTTCTCTCTTTCTGATGTGTATAGGGTTTTATTTCCTAACTTATAATCCCAATCAGGTCTTTTTCCACTTTCACCAAACTTGATTACATGACACATGTCCACATTGAATTCCATTTGCCATGTACTACTCCATTCATGAAGTTTATTTAATTCTTCTTGTAGCTCTTTACAAGAGTCTGTGTTAGTAATTCTCCTTTGTATTTTTGCATCATCTGCAAACATATTCAGATAGCTCTCATTTCCAGTGTGATTGATGGGAAGGAAAGAGGGGTGCTGTTTTGAATTTAGGGAGGGTGGTGTGAGGAAAATTTCCTATTGACAATATCTTGACCACAGAATTCGATAGGTGATAAGATCTGTTGTTCTGTTCATTGGTACTGGAACATACTATAACAGCTGTCTAAAGACATCTGCGTCTTTTTAAGTCTGCTTCCTTGTGCAAAATTTTTGCATTTTCCTATTTCATTACATGACCTGTATTAAATATGTGTTACACAAGCGTTGTTGGTGTTGTACCTGTTCATTACATACATATATTTTTTTATTCTCTCTTCCAAATCACGCCCTGTTTTATCTCTGTAGACCTTATCACATACTGCACATGGAATGGAGTAACAACCTCTCTCGCCTGTGTTGTTGGTTCGTACCTTGTGTCTGACCAGATCACCCACTGCCTACGATGTCTTAAAAGCCACCTCAGTTCCTGATTTTCTTAAAAACCGTGCACTGTTGTTGCTCGTACTGTTATTGGACAGGATAATGCGTGTCACATCACTGGATTTCCAGCCGTTGCCCATTCCCTGATGACCCTGGCATGTTTTCTGGCACTGGAGAACATGTGTTCTGGATACTTCAGTTTATAACTTATCGAATTCTGTGGCCAAATAAAATCTTCCTCACACCACCACCCCTAAATTCAAAACATCACCCCTCCTTCCTTTCGATCCATCCCCAATCCCCTCTCTTCACCCAGCTTCTTACCCACTTACACAACACTTGTGCGTGCACACACACACACACACACACACACACACACACACACACACACACACACACACCTGTGCTGGGATCTGCAATCCCTTTCCCCCTGTGACCTCTATTTCCTTACCCAATATTCCTTCCCACTCCTGAAGGGCTCCCCATTTCACCTGTCCCTTGTTTCTTTCCTTTCCCCTCCGTCTTTGTGCCGTGATCTTTAATTCCTTTCCCCTGTGACCTCACCTTCCTTACTTCATCTGCCCCCGGTAGATAGAAAGATAGATAGATCTCTGACAGAGGCTGCCATATATATATATATATATATATATATATATATATATATATATATATATATATATATATATATATATATTGTTATGGAACAGAGAAAGATAATGTACACTTTAAGTGAGAATACTAAAAATCACTACTGTCCCGTAAAGTTCCAGGTTCAAAACAAAAGAGTTAGGTAAATTACAAGTTAAAGTTTAATGCTCAAACTAACAACAAAACATTCAGGACTCATAAAGATAATATAATGGCAAAAAAACAGGTTAAATATATGGTTAACTGCAATAGCCTCTATTAACACGAAATTAGCAAGAGTAAATTTATCTAAGTCAGCCCTGATAAAATGACAATACACTGGATAATGCTCAGTTAATGCAAGATAAATTATTACAGATACAAAATATTATTAATGATGGCTGACAATAAGAACCTTTACATAAATTACAAAAACCTTACTAGGCCTAAGAATTAACACCTTATGCTACACAGTACAAGAAAAAATGCAATATCACTTATACTCAAATTACACACAGCTGCTAGATGGTTGGAGACTTCCTGAGCACTCACAATAATAATAACTGTACAGGGGAGGACAGAGATGTGAGCAAAATAAGGAGTAGATCTAAGTGGCAATAATGCAGAGACTGAGCTCATTATATAGGGGCCGGCAGAGCTTGATACAACTTGTAAGAAGGACGCGCAAATGAAGCCATGGGGACAAAGAGTTGACAATCCTGCTCTGAACAACAGAAAGAACGATTTACTCTACTATAACGGTAGAAGGGTGGACTGAGGTAGAACACGCTCGTGATCAAACATGCAGCATGCTGTACGTTAGAATTACACAAAGGATGATGAAATCATAGGCTATGTAACACCTCCCCACAAAGAAAAAGAAATTTACAAAGGAAATTTCTTATTACTCTAAAACAATCTGTCTAAAGTCTAGATAAGCAATCTGCAATAACATTTTCTTTCCCCTTGACATGTTGTATGTCTATTGAATACTCCTGAAGAAGTAAACTCCATCTTGTCAATCTCTGATTTTTATCTTTAAACTTACTAAGGAATTTCAGTGGGTTATGATCGGTATAAATGACTATGGAGTCAAAACCAGAACACAAATAAAATGAAAAATGCTGTAAACCCAAAATCAAGGCCAAAAGCTCTTTCTCAATAGTTGAGTAGTTCTTTTGAGGTGGAGTGAACTTCTTACTGTAATCAGATACAGGGTGTTCAATACCCTGATCATCCTCTTGCAGCAAAACAGCCCCAGCTCCTGTATCACTTGCATCAACAGCCATCTTAAAAGGTTTAGCAAAATTTGGAGTAGCGAGCACTGGCTGACTTAATAGGATAGCTTTAAGTTTGTTGAAAGAGGATTCACAGTTATCGGTCCAGACAATGCATCAACAGCCATCTTAAAAGGTTTAGCAAAATTTGGAGTAGCGAGCACTGGCTGACTTAATAGGATAGCTTTAAGTTTGTTGAAAGAGGATTCACAGTTATCGGTCCAGACAAAATTTAACTCCCTTTTTCAGTAGGTCTGTAAGTGGTGATACAAGAATTGAAAAGTTAAGAACAAATCTCCTGTAATAACCTACCATTCCCAAAAATCTTTGTAGCTCTTTCCTACTTTTAGGTCTGGGAAGATCACTTATAACCTGAACCTTAGCTCCTGGTGGTGCAACATGTCCATCACCAATTACATACCCAAGGTACTGAACTTTAGCTTGACCAAACTCACACTTTGATAAATTAGCTACAAGATTAGCCTGAACCAAACGCTCAAGAAATTTACTGACATGGCATAGGTGATCTTTCCAGTTGTCACTGAAGATTAATACATCATCAATATAAACAACGCACCCTGCCAAACCCTCTGTTACAACATTCATGAGCTTCTGAAAAGTGGCTGGTGCATTCTTCATACCATATGGCATTACGGAACATGCAAAAGTCTTTCCTAGTGTTACAAAACATGAGATCTCCCTAGCACGTTCAGTCATAGGTACTTGCCAGTATCCCTTTAACAAATCAAACTTACTTATGTACCTAGCCTTTCCGATCTTGTCTATGCAATCTTCCACACGAGGGAGAGGGTAAGTGTCTGTTTTGGTTATCTGATTAACACGTCTGTAGTCAATGCAAAGCCGCTGTGACCCACCTGGCTTAGGGACTAGAGTGACAGGAGAACTCCACTCGCTCTGACAGGGCTCAATCATCTTGTGGTCCAACAGGTAGCCAAGCTCCTTCTGGATGAGAGGAACTTTCACTGGGTTCACACGGTAAGGAGGCAGTTTAATTGGCTTTGCGTCTCCAACATCGACATCATGCATCAACACAGTAGTTCTTCCTGGAGTGGCACGGAACACTTGCGGGTACTCCTGCAGTAATGCCGAAAACTCCTGCCTTTCCTCGGGAGGTAGATGAGAAAGCTTAGCCTGGAGATCATTCATGATATCAGGATTCTTCCCCAAACTATCACTCAGGCTCATACTGCATGGGAGAGCTTCACTTGCAGACTCGGGTGGAACAGCTACAGTGCAGACTGGATTATTTTCGTCCCGCCTGTGATATAACTTTAGCATGTTGATGTGACATAGTTGCTTGTTCTTTCTACGATCTGGTGTGGCGATGACATAGTTGACATCACTGAGTTTCTTCTCCACGAAATAAGGACCACTAAACTTGGCTTGAAGAGGTTGCCCATGAACCGGTAGCAGAATCAAAACCTGATCTCCTGGCTGAAAGTGGCGTAACCTGGACTTCTTATCATACCAAGTCTTCATCTTCTGAGCAGCTCCTAAATTCTCTCTCGCCAGCTGTAAAGCAGTGGACAGCCGTTCTTTGAACTTCATCACATACTCCAGCAGGTTGACGTCATCTTCCTCCGACAGCCAGCATTCCTTGAGTAGCTTAAGGGGTCCCCTTACTTCATGGCCAAACAGTAGTTCAAAAGGTGAGAAGCCCAGTGATTCATTTGGAGATTCTCTTGCGGGACACACAACGAATGGAAGACATTTATCCCAGTCTTTCTGATGTTCCAAACAGTATTTCTTGAGCATCGATTTGAGTGTTTGATGATATCTCTCCAACGCTCCTTGGGTCTGGGGATGGTAAGCTGAAGACGTGATCTGGGTGATGCCCAACTCTTTCAGAGACTGCTTGAAAACATTTGAGATGAAATTACTTCCCCAGTCGGACTGTACCTCCTTGGGCAGACCAAACTTTGTGAAGAACCCTAGCATTTCCTTAACCACGTTCTTTGCTGAGATATTTCTAAGTGGAATGGCTTCAGGATAACGAGTAGCCATATCAATCAGGGTCAACACATAAGAAAATCCTGAAGAAGTCTTAGGAAGAGGGCCCACAATATCCACCAACACACGGGTGAAAGGTGCCTCAAAAGGAGGAATGGGAACTAGAGGTGCAACCATTTCGGTCTGATTACACTTCCCCACAACTTGACAGGTGTGACAAGACTTACAATACCAGGAAACATCCCTGAAGATACCTGGCCAGTAGAAATGTTTCAAAATGCGTGCCACAGTCTTCCTCACTCCAAGGTGTCCTGCCAAACTGGAATCATGAGCCACTCTAATGATATCCTGCCTACAAACACGAGCGATGACAACTTGATGTACAACCTCCCATTCACAGTCGGCTGATGCTGTTGGGGGTCTCCACTTCCTCATAAGTACTCCTGACTTTACATAATAACAAGTAGAAGCACCGGCTGACTCTTCTTCACTGTAAGCAAAGTTAGCTAGACCTTTCAACTCAGGGTCAGCAACCTGCAACTCAACCAACTCTTGACGAGACAAATTATCAACACTACGGGGTACTGCCTCATCTGGTGAGTGGTCCAAATTAGCAAGAAAAGTGTAAGCTAGGATAACATCATCATCATCATTATCCTCTAATTCACCAGTAACTTTAGACTTAGCCCTAGTGACAGCACATGCAGGGAACACATCAGGGACATCACAATCCCGGGACGCAGCCACTGGCTCACTAGACAACTGAGGAGCTGGACACACTTGACTTCCACCAATATCATTTCCAAGTAAGAAAGTTACACCTGACATTGGGAGTGTCTCAACCAACCCAACCATAACGGAACCATTAGCAAAACCAGACTCTAAATTCACTCTGCACAGAGGGACAGAGAAGTAATTATTCCCTACACCTTGTAAGATTAGAGTTTCATCAGAGGAATTAACATTAGAGCCTAGAACACTGGTCAGCATAAGGGATTGGCAAGCACCTGTGTCACGATATATTTGAACTGATTTCCTGTCATTACTGTCCAGAGGACTGACAAAACCATCAGACAGGAAATTAGCACATGAACTCTTGAGAGTGTCACCCACGTTACTGCTCAAAAGAGGAGCTTCATCATGAGGATTTAATTTACCCATCAAAGCAGGTTCAGTTAACTCAGTTAAAGAAATCTGGGAACTCTCAAGGGTGGACACTAGACCAATTGACTGAATATTCAAAGACTCCTTTTTGTTCACATCACGCTGTCTCCTGAAACATTTCTCCGTAGTATGACCAAGCTTACTACAATAAGTACATTTACTTTTCTGAAATCTAGAGGTGAAGCTGGTATTTACTTCCTGAGAAACATCATCTTTATTCTCTTTCCTGTTACCTGTACTCTGAGTAGAGGCAACGTACTTACTCTCAGCTTTCCCTTTTTCTTTAGAATATCTCTTGTGAGTGAGAACATATTCATCAGCTAAAACTGCAGCATCAGACAAATTATCTTTTCTTTTCTCATCAAGATATAGGCTTACATCTTTACTAATACACCTTTTGAAGTCTATCTATCTATTGCCAGACGCCTCAATTCCGTTTGCGGTGGCCACAAACAAATCGCCTCCAAGTCGCCGTCCCCCGCCATTTCACTGCCCTGCTCCCAACTCACACCCTCCTTTCTCATATACCTCTCCACCCCATCCCTCCATCTCATCCTCGGCCTCCCCCTCCCTCTTTACCCCTCCACCTCACTCATATACACTCTCTTCGTCAGTCTTTCACCCTCCATCCTCTCCACATGGCCAAACCACCTCAGTGTATTCCTCATAACGCTTCCTATCACATCCACATCCACACCACAACGTTCCTTTATATCCTCATTCGTCAGCCTGTCTCTTCACGTGACTCCACAGGCTCCTCTTAAATAACTCATTTCCACTGCTCTCACTCTTGACTTGTGTCCTTCCAACAATGTCCAAGCTTCACTTCCGTACGTTAGAGTTGGTATCACAATACTGTCATGTAGTAACTTTTTCACTTTCATGCTCACTTCCCTGTTTCTTATCACTGCTTTCAGAGAACCAGCAACCTTTCTTCCCTGCTGTACCCTTTCAAGCACTTCACCCTCCAAACCTCCATCCTTACTCATCACACTACCCAAATACTTAAACGTACTCACATCTTCCAATTCCTCACCATCGAACCTCGCTGTACATTCACTAACTTCACCTCTCTCAAAGACCATCACTTTACTCTTCCCTACATTCACCTTTAGGTTCCGTTTCTTACACACTCTCTCAAACTCATCCACCAAGCCTTGCAGCTCCCCTTCGTCTTCACTCAACAACACAGTATCATCTGCAAACAACAGTACAGGGAGTTTCCAAACACTATCCTCTCTCACCAGGGCCACTCCAACATCCACTACCCTACCTTATACCTCTTTTATTACCCCATCCATGTACAGATTGAACAACCATGGAGACATGACACATCTCTGTTTCAAGTCCTCCAGCAAAATCATCTGCTTAAATTTACCAAAATCAGAATCCACATTCTTAGAATTTAACCACTGCTCTAACAGATCTTCTTTGATTTTTACATACTCAACATGGGATTGCTTATCTTGCTTGTAAGTTGTCCTAAATTTTACTCTATAGGCTTCAGGAACAAGCTCATAGGCCTTAAGAATCAAGCTCTTAACTACATCATAATTATCAGATTGATCCTGAGGCAAAGATGCATAAGTTACTTGAGCTTTACCGGTGAGAACAGTTTGAAGGAGTACTGGCCAATACTTTTTGGGCCAATTAAAACCTGTAGCTACCCTCTCAAACAACTGAAAATACTTTGTTAAAACAGATTCATTAAAAGGAGGTACAAGTTTAACATTTTTAGCCACATCAAAATCATCAGAGCTAGATGATCCAGTTCCACCTTGTTTCATGCGATACTCATGGTCTACCTGAATCCTAGCAATTTCAACTTGTGCCTCAGCCTCCTTAGAACGGGCCTGAAATTCAGCCTCCTTAGCACGAGACTCCGCCTCCTTAGCCTGAGCCTCCTGCAGGGCTAGCTGTAACTTAGCTAATTCAATCTGCGTTTGCTCATTTGGAGGAGTTACATTAAACAAGCTTTCATTAATCATGTCAACAATTTGATCTTTAGAATGAAGAGAGCGAACAGCAATTCCCAATTGTTGAGCAACAAGCTTAAGTTCATTCTTTGTTCTGTTTTCTACATCACACACTGTTTGCACATTTGACAAAAAATCTTTGGCTTCATCAAGTGTAGTAATAGTAGACATCATGAATAAATCACAGTCACAAAATATCAAACAATATCCTAATGATAATATCCTGAATATCCTGGCGAGGTCGCCAAATTTATGTTACGGAACAGAGAAAGATAATGTACACTTTAAGTGAGAATACTAAAAATCACTACTGTCCCGTAAAGTTCCAGGTTCAAAACAAAAGAGTTAGGTAAAATTACAAGTTAAAGTTTAATGCTCAAACTAACAACAAAACATTCAGGACTCATAAAGATAATGTAATGGCAAAAAAACAGGTTAAATATATGGTTGACTGCAATAGCCTCTATTAACACGAAATTAGCAAGAGTAAATTTATCTAAGTCAGCCCTGATAAAATGACAATACACTGGATAATGCTCAGTTAATGCAAGATAAATTATTACAGATACAAAATATTATTAATGATGGCTGACAATAAGAACCTTTACATAAATTACAAAAACCTTACTAGGCCTAAGAATTAACACCTTATGCTACACAGTACAAGAAAAAATGCAATATCACTTATACTCAAATTACACACAGCTGCTAGAAGGTTGGAGACTTCCTGAGCACTCACAATAATAATAACTGTACAGGGGAGGACAGAGATGTGAGCAAAATAAGGAGTAGATCTAAGTGGCAATAATGCAGAGACTGAGCTCATTATATAGGGGCCGGCAGAGCTTGATACAACTTGTAAGAAGGACGCGCAAATGAAGCCATGGGGACAAAGAGTTGACAATCCTGCTCTGAACAACAGAAAGAACGACTTACTCTACTATAACGGTAGAAGGGTGGACTGAGGTAGAACACGCTCGTGATCAAACATGCAGCATGCTGTACGTTAGAATTACACAAAGGATGATGAAATCATAGGCTATGTAACAATATATATATATATATATATATATATATATATATATATATATATATATATATATATATATATATATATATATATATATATATATATATATATATATATATATATATATATATATATATATATATAATATATATATATATATATATATATATATATATATATATGTATATATTTAAATGCCTGCCGTGCCCGCTGCCGGACCTCCCACCTCACCACCCCCCACCCCACCACCGGGCCGCCACCGCACCACCACCCCAGGAGGACACAACGATGGGATTAGTGACCCCATTCAAGAGGGTCACCAGGACATCACGATCCTAGGCCCTTGTTCCCCGCAATTGCCCCAACCCCAGGTGATCAGGGAAAGGAGACTACATTGCGAGCGGAGCAATGGTCGTCAGAATAGGGGTGGGACTGAACCAGTTTCAGTCCCAGGTAACACCGTATTGACGGCTTTGTTACACCCTCTAGGGCAGGAGGCCCAAGGGCAAGAGGCCCAAGGCTACGGCCTTATAAAGTGTGTAAAGGGGAAGGCGACCCCAGGCTCCGGCCTTAGCACACCAGAGAGAGAGAGAGTTGCCCCAGTGCATCACTCTCTTGCTGTTCTCCCCTTCAGGAGCAACTAAACGCTAACGGTCCAGATACGCGGCGGGGAAGGGACGGCCCAGTACGCCCGTCAGTTGTTCCTGATCGGATAGATCAGCTTCCGGCTACGGCCAGAGTACGGACCAGGGTAAAGAGCCCCTGCTACCGTACGTGTAGTACTTCCCTATTATGGGAGCAACACCACGTCATCAGCCCAGATACGCGGCAAGGGGATGGCCCAGTACGCCCTGCAGGTGTTCTCCGTACGGGTAGGCACTGGGCTCCGGCCGGGGCACGTACCAGAGTAGAGAAGCCCCTGAAGGTAGTCTCAGTCCGTATTGGAAAGAGTGTGGCCTCTGTGCCCCTCACTCTGGCTTGTCTCCTACTACGGGAGCAACACCACGTTGTCAGCCCAGATATGCGGTGAAGGGACGGCCTAGTACCCCCTGCAGGTGTTTCTCGTACGCCGGGCAAGTCCACGGCTACAGCCAGAGTACGTAACAGGGGAAGGCGACCCAAGGCTCCGGCCTCCAGACGTACAAGAGAGGACACGAGTGACGTGAGTCCTTCTCCAGCCTCTTTCCCTTCGGGGAGCCCTTCGTCACCACCCGGGAATATAGCCCCGGAGGAGACGCTAGAGTGGTGGCAAGGCCCGATATCGGGCTTACTGCCTACGCCCGGGACTTCCTTGTTCCTGTCCGAGCCCCGTAGGAGACGCTGCCACAGCCCAGTCCTGACGGCGCCTCTCCCCCTTGGTGCCCGCAGTCCCAGGACGCCCAGGCCAGACGCTCCAGCTCCTGACGAAGGTGATCCGGGCTCCCTCACTCCCCGGAGCCAAAAACGACAGGCCCGATTACTCTGGCTGTTTGGTCCCAGTCCCGAGGGCCACCTATCAGGTCGAGGGGCCCCCCCCCAGACCAGAGGGCCTCCCTGCACCCCACTGGCACGGCCCTAGTACGAGGGCCGCCTCCCAGGTCGAGGCCCCCAGACGGGAGAGCCTCCCTGCACCTCACCTACGAAAAGTGCGAATTTCCAGAGTGAACATTACCCAGAAGACAGGAAAACAGTGATTCACCCCCTTTGTGCCAAGAACAACTGGGGCAAAAGAACAGTGCACAGTGACTCCGTAAGGAACAGAGTAGTCAATAGCGGCCTACAAGAACTCAGTGTTGACAGGGCAGAAAATGAATTTTGTTTAATTATCCCAGTACCCCCCCACGTAAGAGAGTTAGAGAGTTTTCTGTGAACACCTGAGGTAAGGGCGCGCGGACCAGTCAAAAGCCTAAGTGTAAGTGTCTCCGTGACAAGGTGACAACGTTGAGTGTCGCTATCTGCACCCTACCTCATTTATAGTAATATTCCCCATACAGACTCCCAATCTTGTTTATTCCTTATGTGAACAATTCTATTTATATCCTGCCTCAAAGTGACGTATAAACAATATTGTAGATAATTCACGATCTCCCTGTATGAACAATGTAGTGTGTATTAAGTGTAACTCTATTTTGTGGTGCTAAGTATTAACTCTGTGTCTCTGTGCCCCTGTATCTCAAATATCACTCAACGTGTATTGTTACGGTTAGAATTAAGGTAATAGATGTGTTAAGGTATACTGCCTGGTTTTTATGTCCTGTTCCTTTGTTGGTGCTTTACTTCCGGTCTAGAAAGAGAACCCCGCTTCAGTAGCTAGTGTTTTTACGACGAGAAGTCGAATTAAAAACACCAGCATAACATATATATATATATATATATATATATATATATATTGTTACGGTGGCGCCAGCCCGGGGCTATTACAAAAAAAAGACAACAAGTCAGCCTTAGATGATCGGCCTCCACTGCGTTGCAAAAATAACGCAGACCCCGGCACTGACACTCCGCAAACTAGAGAAAAACTGCGCAACGGAAAGGTACTTACTTAAGAACGCAACACTCTGTACTTTGATAATAAAACGGAACAGCCTACCTATAGATCTAGCCTACTATCGTCACTACCGGAAGTAATACCTCCCGAGACAGTATACAGGAACACCTCCCACTTACTTCCGGTGGTGACGACTTTCTACTTAACCCGTGTCCAAGGGGGAACGCAGTTAATGGCTCACGATAGTTCTCACTAGCCTTGTGCAAAGAGATGGGATTCAACAGTGTAGGGGTTAGGGGTGTGTGTGTATGTACGTGTGTTGGGGGAACGTTAATTAAGGCAGCGAGAAACTACGGTGAGCCAGACTGGCCCTCCAAAGACAACAAGGTCACAAAAACAAAATGAAATAACTACTTTCCTCAGTCAACAAACAAATGAGTAAAAATAAACTTAAACAAAAACGCCAGCTCGGCATAAAAATGACTGGGGAGAGAGAGTGTACAAGCACCCGATACTAAAGCTGGCTGGGAAGAGACTGCCTCTGATCAAGGCTCGTTCAGTCAAGCGCGAACGCATGAATCAGATTAACAAGGAACTTAAATTCGTGCCCCTCTCTCTCTCTACAATGAATTGGTACTTCTAATGCAAGCAAAACATCATTAAATATACTGGTAGCTCACATAAGACAATCAAAATAATCAAATGCATACTCAGCATGGCATGAAATAAAATTGCCCTCAGTGGCGGGAACGAAAGAAACAAAAGAACTTGTAACACTCGCTAATTTAAACTCCGCGAATGACACGGATACATACTGCATAATCCCCTAGCCCAGCTGTAACGGCTGCATCCGTGGGAACGGAAAGGCGGACAACGTAACACGCCCTTCCCCAAGGGAAAATTTTGAGCCCTGGATCAAAATTTTCGAATCAAGACCCTGACCCCTCCCTGGATAAACAATCAGCAATTACGTTATCAGTCCCCTTAATATGCCTAACTTCTAAATTGTACTCTTGCAAAAGCAAACTCCAGCGGGTCAAACGCTGGTTCTTAAATTTAAACTTGTTCAAAAACTGCAGGGGATGATGGTCTGAATAAATCTTGATCACAGGGCCAAAAGGGGGCAGGTAGACAGCAAAGTGTTGCAGGGCCAGGATAATCGCTAATAACTCCTGCTCTATGACGGAATAGTTCTTCTGGGCTCTATTAAACTTCTTTGTGAAGTATGATATGGGATGTTCAACCTGGCCCTCATCTGGCTGCATCAACACTGCTCCTACCCCTACTCGGCTAGCATCAACTGCCAGCACAAAAGGTTTGTCAAAATCTGGTGCACGCAATATAGGGTGGTGGCACAGCAGAGACTTAACCGTAATAAAAGCTTGCTCACACTCGGCTGTCCACTGCCACTTCTTATCCTTGCGCAATAAGTCAGTAAGAGGGGCAAGCACTGTGGAGTAATTCCCAATGAATCTTCGGTAATAGCCGATCATGCCCAAAAATCGCTGGAGGGCACGGCGACACTGGGGTGCTGCAAAGTTGGAAATGGCATCCACCTTAGCCCGAGGTGGAGCCACTTGCCCATGTCCCACAACAAATCCAAGGTACTGGACCTTAGCACGTACGAACTCGCACTTGTCTAAGTTGACTACTAAGCCAGCTTCCTCCAACCGCTTAATGAGCATTTCCACATGATCAAGGTGCTCCTCCCACTTGGTGTCATACACAATGACATCATCGATGTAAACGACACAATTGGGTATGCCATCCACCACTTTATCCATAAGCCTCTGGAAAGTGGCTGGAGCATTCTTCAATCCATAAGGCATCACCTGGCACTGATATACTGCACCACTGACAACAAAGCTAGCCACTTGTTTAGCCCTGTTCCGTCAGCGGGACCTGCCAGTATCCTTTTACTAAGTCAAGTTTGGTGATATAAGTGACATTTCCCACCTTGTCCACGGAGTCATCGACCCGAGGTAAAGGATAAGCATCGGTCTTAGACAGTGAATTAACTTTCCGGAAGTCCACACACAACCTAACCTTCCCATCTGGCTTCGGCTGCAAGGTAACTGGTGAACTCCACTCACTGAAACTCCTCTTGATCAATCCATGGTCCAACATATACTTGATCTCATTATCGAGAGCTTTCTGTCTGATAGGGTTGATGCGGTAAGGAGCTAATTTTACAGGCTTACTATCCCCAACGTCAATGTCATGAGTAGCCCAAGTTGTCAATCCCGGTGAATCTCCAAAAACTTTCGGATGTTTCCATAATCTGTTGCACAGCTCTTCGCTTTACTGGCTCAAGGTGTCGCAATTTCTCCACCAGAGCTGCATAACCATTGCCCTCCCATAGGTCAGCTGGTAACATCTCACCACGACTAAGCACTTCCTCCTGCTCCTCCAACTCACTACCAACCGCCAAAACTACAGGAGCGCTCTTATCCCTGGTTCCCTCAACGTCCACTCCAAAGTCACCTTCCAGGGACTGTGGCTGTAACCCTGGTCCACTACTCACATTACCGGCACCAACAGCTCCCTCCACAGCACGTTCCCTTGATGCCACGTCCTCCTTTCCCCGTCCTTCACATCCCAGGTGAGAGACATCAGCAGTCATCCCACAGTGAGAATCAACTGGGCGGTAGTATGGCTTCAACATATTAATGTGGCACAACTGAGTACTCTTCCGCCTATCTGGGGTAACAATTAGATAGTCAAGTTCCCCAACTCTCTTCTTCACAATATAAGGACCACTGAATCTAGCTGCCAGAGGTTTTCCTTGCATGGGCAGCAGTGCCAAAACTTCATCTCCTTGCTTAAACTCACGACTTCTGACCTTCTTATCGTAATGAGCCTTCATTTTCGCTTGAGCCCCGATTAGATTGTCACGGGCAAGCTCTAAAGTGCAATGCAGTCTCTCCCGAGTGCGGCAGACGTAGTCAAGCAGGGATTCCTGGTTGCCAGATTTGTTGTTACTCCAGGCCTCTCGCACCACATCCAAGGGACCACGAACTCTGTGCCCAAACACTAACTCATTGGGTGAAAACCCTAACGACTCAGTTGGTACCTCTCTCACTGCAAACATAACAAAGGGTACCGCTAGGTCCCAATCCTTTCCACTATCATAGCAGAAGGTGCGCAGCATTGTCTTTAAAGTCTGATGATGCCTCTCCAGGGCACCTTGTGACTGCGGATGGTAAGCACTGGACAAAATGTGTTTGATGCCCAACTCTGTCATTGTCTGCTTAAACAAATTAGATGTAAAATTCACTCCACGGTCTGACTGCAACTCCTTGGGCAGGCCAAAATGAGTAAAGAACAGGATAAGTTGCTTGACTACTGACTTCGCCTGCATGCTTCTGATTGGTATAGCCTCTGGGTATCGCGTTGTAACATCCATTATGGTTAACAAATACTTGTTTTCCAGCAGAAGTAGGAGGCAAAGGAGCCCACGATATCAATGATTACCCGGGTAAACGGAGGTTCAAGCTGCAGGAATGGGAATCAAAGGGGCCACAGGAAGAACTTGATTAGGCTTGCCCACTATCTGACACGTGTGACAGCTCTTTGATGTACGCAGCAACTTGTCCCGGCATACTTGGCCACCAAAAGTTATATCTTAAAGCGCTGCACTGTCTTTCTGTTTCCCAAGTGACCTGCTAAAGGTCCCTCATGTGCTAACTGTATTAACGGCACCCTATACTGCACAGGCACCACCACCTGCACCTAACTCACCCACTCCTCCATCTCACCGTGGCGCCAGTGGGCGTCCATCGGCGATGTAAAACATTGTCTTTAATCAGGAACTCCTCCTTACCACACTCCACATACTTCTTTCTTCCCTACTCGAGCAAACCAAGGGCTTTAATGTTACATCCTCCTGTTGCTTCACCCCCTCAATTCTGCTGGCCCAACACCCGCCAGCTCTACTGAGAGACTAGAGATAAGGGACTGGTCGGGACACTGGATTGCGAAGAGAGCGATCAATCTCAAAGCGTCACCTCTAGTACACTTTCGACAGGGAGGAATGTCAGACTCCACACTGACATCATCATCACCTCTACCCTCAACAGTGACACTCTGTTCCTCAGGCGCGTTTGACGGTGGTCCTGCATCCCCGCAGTCGACCCCAGCGCGTCCCTGAAATTCTGAATTCAGTCGATGGGCTGGGTTCCAGTCTCCACACAGACACACTCAACACCACCTTTAGTGTCCTGGAGTGGGAGTGGGGCGGCGCCCATGCACGCATTCCCACTCTCCTCACCCACTACAGCAACACTCTGCTCACTAGGTTCCTCCATTGGTGGCCCTGCCTCACCACAGTCGACCCCAAGAACCTGTGACTTCTGACCAGTTCTTCCCTCCCGGGCTGCAACCTGTGCCATAGATCTTGTAGTGCACAGACCGGGAACATAAGCTTCCACTTCTGCAAGTCAACTTCAATACCAATTTCTGGGGCGTCAAAACACTTCTCTTGCACACAACAACTGGTGGGGGAAAGAAGATGGAAATACTTTCTCCCCAGCCAGGTCCGTTCCCAAACAGAAAATCAATCCCCTCTACTGGCATTACATCAGCAACAGCTACTTGAG